>NC_053435.1:65925297-66231601 GCF_007990345.1 Gossypium hirsutum
ATATTGGCCTAAAGAAAAAGGAACAAGTTGTGTTCTTGGTTCTTTGGCGGATTGAGAGGAGGAGGAAGGAGTGAAGCAATCGGTCATCTTAGGTCGATATTAAGGTAAGGAAGTTGATACTAGTTCTTGAAATCCTAGTGATTTTGAGTGAGATATCAAGTTATTGTTGGTAACCCCATGTTGAAATTGTGATTTGGAATAAGTAAGGTTTCGGCTATGGAGATTTATAAGGGTGATGGTTGTGTTTCAGCTAAAACTAGATGAACAATGGTAGTTGCTTACATCTTGATGATTATGAGTTTTTCTTGGTTCTACCTTAGATCCATGAAGTATATTTTATTTGGTGTTGTGGAAGTATCGGCCATGGTATATCCATAAGTGTGATTAGTTTATTGCATGGTAGGTAAGATTATGTTTGGATATATGTTAAATTGGTTAAATCAAATTGTGATTCGGCTCTTGCACATATATAATATTGCACATGATGTATTGGATGACCTATATTATCTCAAGGTATATACTACACATGATGGTGCTTCGGTTATGGATTAAATGATGGATGCGTATTGAGTTATAATATGTAATGCATTAGTTAGTAAAATGTATGCCATTTATGTGTGGAATAAGTATAATCGCCTCAACATAGACATGCATATTCGGCCATAGGAAGAAGATTGGTGTTGCATGTATTCGGTTAGAGGCAAGCATATTGATGCTTTTGTCTTGGCTTAGAAAATCGGCCAAGGGGAATATAGCTAAAAGTTGAGTTTGATTCATGATCCATATATATATGTGACTCTAATGCTAAGTATATATGGGCTAGTACTGAGGTTTTCTTTGATGTTCGAATGATGTATTAAATGCTTAATGTGATAAAAAGCATTGACCATGTGTAGTTGAGCTAGAAGGTGGCATATGACAATCAAACCTTGTCAATTCGGCCATAAGCTAGCATAATGAGACTTTAATAAGTTAAATTTTTGAATTAGCTCAAGAGCTTAGAGGACCACAGTTGGATAAGGGAAAGGAAAAAGCTATCGAATAGCCGCTGAAAACGTTCGACCAATCCGAGGTAAGTTCTTGAGTAATAGAGCTTAAATTATGATTTGATTAGATCATGTTTAAGCAAATCAAAATCATGCTCTTTGTGTGTGGCTATTGAGCCGAAATTGCAAGAGTGATAGTGTCTTGTGTTTGAGTTTTGCTAATGAAAATGAAATACGAATGTGTCATGATTTAATGTTAAATGTGTATGGTTATTCGAATGATGTCCGGCTAAGTCCCGAAGGCTTTGTGCTAAGTGACCATATCCGGACTAAGATCCGAAGGCATTTGTGCGAGATACTAATCCGGCTAAGCCCGAAGGCATTGGTGCGAGTTACTAAATCCGGGTTAAGTCCCGAAGGCATTTGTGCGAGTTACTATAACCGGGCTATGTCCCGAAGGCATTGAACGAGTAGCTATATCCGGTTAAATTCCGAAGGTACGTGATTGGGAATGAATGATCTGCTGTAAAAATTTCAGTTAATACGCTTGTAACATCCCAACATTGAGGTATGTTCGTATGTGCTTTGAATTAGTTGAGCCCTTACAAATAAGTATTCGCTCAGTTGATAAATGAGCTACCGGCCTTTGGCTAAGTTGATCTTTGTGTTTGAATAAAAGGGTTGGTAATGTGAAGTAAGTACGATATTGAAAATTTGTGCATATGAAATTACCGTTAGCTACATGAATGCTATACTTTGGTTGTGTCTAATTCTTTGCTCAAAACTTACTAAGCATTTAATGCTTACTCCGTTCTTTGATTCTCTGTTTTATGATTTTGGTTCTTCAGCTATCGGACTCGGGATTTTGAAGTCGAAGTCGCCCACACTATCAAAGCTCCTTTTGGTATACTTTTGGTTGAACTTTGAAATGGCATGTATAGGACTACCCTTTTGTTGTTGGTCATGTACCCTTCGGTTTTGTGTAAATTTGGATAGCCATGCGAAAATGGCTTAAATATACTTTGATCATAGCTTTATAATCATTTTGTATGTTGTCCGTCGAGAGGTATGGAAATGTTGGTAACGGTTAGCCATGGAATGGTTATTCATCATCATTTTTGGAATATGTATGACAAACTCTAGTTGATCCATGGAGGATCATGAAATAGATAAAGTTTACCTTAAAAATAAATGCTGGAAGCAGCAGTGATGTGGATGTGAAAATCAGTAAAATAGTAGGAATGGAATTAAATAGTGAATAATTATGTAATCGAACCTTGATGAATCTATTTCATAGAAAGTAACGAAATGTTCATATGAACAGTATATATGAGATGTAAAGTTTTCGTGAGACAGGGCAGAACGGTTCTGGATCACCTGATCTGACTTGGAAATTCATTATAAATTAACCAAAGACATTTAGAAGTCATTCCATATATGTATAGATTCTCTTTGAGTCTAGTTTCTATAGAAACAAACGGCATCAGTATTGAAGCCTGTACAGGAGATATCTAAGTCGTAATGCGCAAAGTTCAGTGTAGTTGATCCTGTACATGGAGAATTTACTAATAAACTGTACTAATCGGCCCAACCAAAAATTCTAGAAAAAATTTGTAGATGCATATATGAGTCTAGTTTCAGGGAAAAATCACGAAACTGATTTTTGAGTTGTGAAACTGAAGATATGATTTTTAAGGTGACAGTGACGCAGTTAGCCAGCTTGCCTGGAAATTTAAAATGGATTGTGCAAAGAAGTGATTTAAGTCTGCAAACCCCTCGTGTCCGACTCCGGCGACGGACTCGGTACGGGGTGTTACAATTTATTGGTATCAGAGCTACGGTTTAGTCGATTCTAGGACTACCGTAATGCGTTGGGTTTAGCTATACATGCCATTTTATGTAATTATTGATAGTGTGGTGATTTCTGACATTTGCAAATGTGTTTATTTATAGTTATGGATCCCGATCCCGACCGAGCGGTAGCTAATGATCTGGAGAGTGTAGCGCCTGCTCCCGCACAAGGGACGGCGTTGGCGGACTCTCAACCTAATGCTAGTAATCCGAATGATGAGCTAGACAAGCTTTCTATAGCGTGATGAATGATTGGTTCAACCAATACATTCGAACTAATACGGCTGTTCCACAACCTCCATTCCTGACAAATACCACCCCCGCACCTACAATACCTCCGGTAACGGACCAAATAAGGTCAAATAAGCCCCAGTGACAGAATCCGAAACATGGGCTACTGAATTTAAGCTACGGACAATGATGATGCCGAGCAAGCTGAATTTGGTTGGACAACACTATCCGGGTACTCGACGAGCTATCTTGCACCCCCGATGAGTGCCTAAAGTGTACTATCTCCTTGCTACGTGATTCTGCCTACTATTGGTGGAATACATTGACTTCTGTTGTGCCTAGGGAGCAAGTAACTTGGGAATTCTTCCAAACCGAGTTTCGAAAGAAGTATATCAGTCAGAGATTCATTGACCAAAAATGGAAGGAATTTCTTGAACTTAAACAAGGTTCCATGTCGGTTACCGACTATGAACGAAAGTTTGTAAGGCTTAGCCGGTACGCACGAGAATGCATTTCCTCAGAAGCCGTAATGTGTAAACGTTTCGAGGATGGATTGAATGATGATATAAAGCTGTATGTTGGCATTTTGGAAATCCGAGAATTTGTGGCACTTGTCGAGCGAGCTTGCAAAGCCGATGAGCTCAGTATGGAGAAAAGAAAAGCTGAGGCAGGAGCAAGGGAGTTTCGTAAGAGGTCTTCGGGGAAGCCCTTCCCATAGTCATCGAAGAAATTTCGAGATGGCTTAGGCCGATCTAGAGACACTTCAGGCTTTTCTAGACGAGATCGCGATCGACCCCTTTCGAGCGCACGAGTCACTTCGGTCGCCAGTGTGGGAAATGATCGTCGAGATAGAACGGAGTGCCAGTATTGTGACAAATGGCATTCTGGAAGTTGTAGATTCCATGACCGCTCCTGCTACAAGTGCGGGTCAGTTGACCACTTTATCAAAGATTGCCCGAGATTGTCTGAACAGAATGTAAATCAGAGTGGGAAATCGAGTGCTACCACTGCTCGAGGTAGACCATCTAGAAACACAGGAAATGCTAGTGGTGGTCAGAGGGGATCTAGAGATGCTGCGACCAGATCTGAGGCTCGTGCTCCTGCTAGGGCTTATGCTATACGCGCACGCGAGGATGCTTCCTCGCCAGATGTTATTACCGGTACTTTTACTCTCTTCGATACTAATGTGATTGCTTTGATTGACCCTGGTTCTACTCATTCTTATATATGCGAAACCTTAGAATTCAGTAAGACTTTACCTATTGAGTCTACTGAGTTCGTAATTCGGGTGTCAAATCCCTTGGGTCGTTACGTGCTTGTCGACAAAGTGTGTAAGAAATGCCCCCTAATAATTCGAGATTCTTATTTTCCGGCGGACTTGATGCTTTTTCCGTTTGATGAATTTGATGTTATTCTTGGTTTGGATTGGTTGACCGTGCATGATGCGGTTGTGAATTGCAAAGTAAGACTATTGATTTGAGGTGCGCAAATAACGAGATAATCCGAGTTGAGTCTACGGACTTAAAGGGGTTGCCAGCTATAATATCAGCAATGTTGGCCCAGAAATATGTAAGAAAAGGGTGCGAAGCATACCTTGCGTATGTACTTGATGACAAAGAATTAGAAAAGAAACCCAAATCTGTGCCGGTGGTTTGTGAATACCCGGATGTTTTTCCTGAAGAATTACCGGGTTTACCACCTGTTCGGGAGGTAGAGTTTGGTATTGAGCTTGTACCTGGAACTACGCCAATTTCGATAGCTCCGTATCGTATGGCACCAACCGAGTTAAAAGAATTGAAAGCTCAGTTGCAAGAGTTGACGGATAGAGGTTTCGCTTGACCAAGTTTCTCACCTTAGGGTGCACCAGTATTGTTTGTGAAAAGAAGGACGGAACCATGAGGTTGTCCATTGACTATCGTCAGCTGAATAAAATGACGATAAAGAATAAATATCCGTTACCGCGTATTGATGATTTGTTTGATCAACTAAAGGGAGCTTCAGTGTTTTCAAAGATAGATTTGAGATCGGGTTATTATCAGTTGCGGATTTGAGATTCGGACGTACCCAAAACTACTTTCAGAACGAGGTACGGTCACTACGAGTTCTTAGTGATGCCGTTCGGGCTCACTAATGCCCCTGCGATATTTATGGATTTGATGAATCGGATCTTCAGACAGTATTTGGACCGGTTTGTAGTTGTGTTCATTGATGACATCTTGGTCTATTCAAGAGATGAGACCGAACATGCTGAGCACATGAGATTAGTGTTGCAAATTTTGCGGGATAAGCAGTTATATGCTAAGTTCAGTAAGTGTGAGTTCTGGTTAAGAGAGGTTAGCTTCTTGGGTCATGTGGTATCCGCATCGGGTATTCGAGTTGACCCGAGCAAAATTTCAGCCATACTTAACTGGAAGCCTCCAAGAAATATTACCGAAGTTCGGAGCTTCCTGGGGCTCACCGGTTATTACCGACGATTTGTAAAAGGTTTCTCGATGATAGCCACACCAATGACGAAGCTACTTCAAAAGGTTGTTAAGTTCGAATGGACGGAGAAATGTCAGAAAAGTTTCGATCAACTGAAAACTTATTTGACTGAAGCTCCAATTTTAGTGCAACCCGAATCAGGCAAAGAGTTTGTCATTTATAGTGACGCATCCCTACTTGGGTTGGGTTGCGTATTGATGCAAGAAGGTCGAGTTGTGGCCTATGCGTCGAGACAATTGAAGCCACACGAGAGAAATTATCCGACCCATGATCTCGAACTAGCCGCCATCGTATTTGCTTTGAAAATATGGCGACATTATTTGTTTGGTGAGAAGTGCCATGTATTTTCGGATCACAAAAGTCTCAAATATTTGATGACCCAGCGAGACTTGAATCTGCGACAAAGGCGTTGGCTTGAGTTGTTGAAAGATTATGAGCTTGTCATTAATTATCACCCGGGAAAGGCTAATGTGGTTGCGGACGCCTTAAGCCGGAAATCACTGTTTGCTTTGCGAGCGATGAATGTACACTTGTCTGTTCTACCCAACAATGTGTTAGTAGTTGAATTAAAAGCCAAACCATTATTGATTCATCAAATTCGTGAAGCTCAGAAAGTCGATGATGAATTGGTTGCAAAACGGGCTGAGTGTGTTCCGAACAAGGAATCGAAGTTTCAAATTGATGATGATGATTGTTTGAGGTTCAGAAGTCGTTTGTGTGTTCCAAGGAATTCGGAACTCATTTCGATGATTCTGAACGAAGTCCATTGTAGCCGAATGTCAATTCACCCGGGGAGTACGAAAATGTACAATGATTTGAAACATCGGTTTTGGTGGCATGGTATGAAATGAGACATCTCCGACTTTGTTTCGAGATGTTTAATATGTCAACAAGTGAAAGCGGAACATCAAGTGCCTTTAGGATTACTTCAGCCGATCATGATACCCGAGTGGAAATGGGATCGAGTCACAATGGACTTTGTGTCCGGACTGCCATTGTCAGCAAGTAAGAAGGATGCGATTTGGGTTGTTGTTGATAGACTGACTAAGTCGGCTCACTTTATCCCCGTGCGTACGGATTTTTCATTGGATAAACTAGCTGAATTGTACGTTTCTCAGATTGTGAGATTACACGGGGTACCGATTTCTGTTGTGTCGGATAGAGATCCGAGATTCACCTCGCGATTTTGGAAGAAATTGTAAGAAGCTTTGGGTACCAAGCTGCATTTTAGCACCGCTTTTCACCCCCAAACCGATGGTCAATCCGAGCGGATAATTCAGATACTTGAGGATATGTTGAGATGTTGCATCCTCGAGTTCAGCGGTTGATGGGAACGGTATTTACCTTTGGTTGAATTCGCTTACAACAACAGTTTTCAATCAAGTATTAAGATGGCACCTTACGAGGCTTTGTACGGTCGTAAATGCCGTACACCATTGTTTTGGACCGAGCTCGGTGAAAGTAAAATTTTCGGAGTTGATTTGATTAAAGATGCTGAACAGAAAGTAAAGGTAATCCGTGAAAGTCTGAAGGCAGCCACAGATCGTCAGAAATCGTATGCGGATTTGAAACGAAAAGACATTGAATATCAGGTGGGAGATAAAGTGTTTCTTAAAGTTTCGCCTTGGAAAAAGATACTCAGATTTGGCCGTAAGGGCAAGTTGAGCCCGAGATTCATTGGGCCGTACGAAATCTCCGAACGAGTTGGTCCGGTTGCGTATAGATTCATTTTGCCCCTGAACTTGAAAAGATTCACGACGTCTTTCATGTTTCGATGCTTCGACGTTATAGATCCGATCCGTCACACGTGATTAATCCCTCAGAAGTTGAAATTCAATCTGACTTGAGTTATGAAGAAGAACCGATTCGTATCCTAGCTCGTGAAGTGAAAGAGTTGCGAAACAAAAGGGTTCCGTTAGTAAAGGTGTTATGGCTCAAACACGGAGTCGAAGAAGCTACTTGGGAAACCGCGAATGCAATATAAGAACGATACCCAAACTTATTTACCGGTAAGATTTTCGGGGACGAAAATTTCTTAAGTGGGGGAGAGTTGTGACAGCCCTAAAGCGACCCTAGTAGGAAAGCGGTTTCGGGACCGCTAAACCGAGTCACCAAATTATTTGAATATGATATTTATTGTCTAAAATAAATGTGTGAAAATTTTAAGCTTCGATTTAGTAAATTGTATGTGAATTTAGTCAACAGGACTTATGTGTGACATTTTTGAAATGTGATAGATCAAAACATAAGGACCTATTAGTGCATGTTGAAAACGGGGGACTTGCATGTCAATTTTTCCCCCCATCTAGTAGTGGCCGGCCATGACATTAGGATGGACAAAGGGTGATGGGCAAAACATGTCATAGACATGTTGTGTTGGTGCATCATGGGAGGAAACAATAAAATAAAGTTAGTAATAAAGAAATGGAAAAAAGAAAGAAGGTGTGTGATTGTTTCTCCCCCTCCCCATTGCCGTGAATGTAAGAAAGAAAACAAAAAAAAAGTGTCCATCTTTTTTTTTCATTTCTCTTGGCCGAATGTTCTAAGGAAGAAAGGAAACAAGTTGTGTTCTTTGGTTCTTCTTGGCCGGATTGAGAGGAGGAAGGAAGGAGTGAAGCAATCGGTCATCTTAGGTCGATATTAAGGTAAGGAAGTTGATACTAGTTCTTGAAATCCTAGTTGATTTTGAGTGAGATATCAAGTTATTGTTGGTAACCCATGTTGAAATTGTGATTTTGGAATAAGTAAGGTTTTCGGCTATGGAGATTTATAAGGGTGATGGTTGTGTTTCATGCTAAAACTAGATGAACAATGGTAGTTGCTTGCATCTTGATGATTATGAGTTTCTTTCTTTGTTCTACCTTAGATCCATGAAGTATATTTTTATTTGGTGTTGTTGGAAGTATCGGCCATGGTATATCCATAACTGTGATTTATGCTTATTGCATGGTAGGTAAGATTTATGTTTTGGATATATGTTTAAATTTGGTTATAATCAAATTTGTGATTCGGCTCTTGCACATATATATATATGATTGCACATGATGTATTGGTATGACCTATATATTATCTCAAGGTATATACTTACACATGATGGTGCTTCGGTTATGGATTAAATGATGGATGCGTATTGAGTTATAATATGTAATGCATTAGTTAGTAAAATGTATGCCATTTATGTGTGGAATTAAGTATATAATCGGCCTCAACATAGACATGCATATTCGGCCATAGGAAGAAGATTGGTGTTGCATGTATTCGGTTAGAGGCAAGCATATTGATGCTTTTGTCTTGGCTGAGAAAATTCGGCCAAGGGGGAATATTAGCTAAAATGTTGAGTTTGATTCATGATTCCATATATATATGTGACTCTAATGCCTAAAGTATATATGGGCTAAGTACCTTGAGGTTATCTTTTGATGTTCGAATGAATTGTATTAAATTGCTTGATGTGATTAAAAATGCATATGACCATTGTGTAGTTGAGCTAGAAGGTGGCCATATGAACAATCAAACTCCTTGTCATATTCGGCCATAAGCTAGCATAATGAGACTTTAATAAGTTAAATTTGTTTGAATTAGCTCAAGAGCTTAGAGGACCACAGTTGGATAAGGGAAAGGAAAAAGCTATTGAATAGCCGCTGAAAACGTTCGACCACATCCGAGGTAAGTTCTTGATTAATAGAGCTTAAATTATGATTTGATTAGATCATGTTTTAAGCAAATCAAAATCATTCTGTTTGTGTGTGGCTATTGAGCCGAAATTGCAAGAGTGATAAGTGCCTTGTGTTTGAGTTTTGCTAATGAAAATGAAATACGAATGTGTCATGATTTAATGTTAAATGTGTATGGTTATTCGAATGATGTCCGGGCTAAGTCCCGAAGGCTTTGTGCTAAGTGACCATATCCGGACTAAGATCCGAAGGCATTTGTGCAAGATACTAATTCCGGGCTAAGCCCGAAGGCATTGGTGCGAGTTACTAAATTCGGGTTAAGTCCCGAAGGCATTTGTGCGAGTTACTATAACCGGGCTATGTCCCGAAGGCATTTGAACGAGTAGCTATATCCGGTTAAATTCCGAAGGTACGTGATTTGGGAATGAATGATCTTGCTGTAAAAATTTCAGTTAATACGCTTGTAACATCCCAACATTGAGGTATGTTTCGTATGTGCTTTGAATTAGTTGAGCCCTTACAAATAAGTATTCGCTCAGTTGATAAATGAGCTACCGGTCTTTGGCTAAGTTGATCTTTGTGTATGAATAAAAAGGTTGGTAATGTGAAGTAAGTACGATATTGAAAATTTGTGCATATGAAATTATCCGTTTAGCTACATGAATGCTATACTTTGGTTGTGTCTAAATTCTTTGCTCAAAACTTACTAAGCATTTAATGCTTACTCCGTTTCTTTGATTCTCTGTTTTATAGATTTTGGTTCTTCAGCTATCGGACTCAGGATTTTGAAGTCGAAGTCGCCCACACTATCAAAGCTCCTTTTGGTATACTTTTGGTTGAACTTTGAAATGGCATGTATAGGACTACCCTTTTGTTGTTGGTCATGTACCCTTCGGTTTTGTGTAAATTTGGATAGCCATGCGAAAATGGCTTAAATATACTTTGATCATAGCTTTATAATCGTTTTGTATGTTGTCCGTCGAGAAGTATGGAAATGTTGGTAACGGTTAGCCATGGGAATGGTTATTCATGATCATTTTTGGAATATGTATGACAAACTCTAGTTGATCCATGGAGGATCATGAAATAGATAAAGTTTACCTTAAAAATAGATGCTGGCAGCAGCAGTGATGTGGATGTGAAAAATCAGTAAAAATAGTAGGAATGGAATTAAATGGTGAATAAATTATGTAATCGAACCTTGATGAATCTATTTTCATAGGAAAGTAACGAAACGTTCATATGAACAGTATATTATGAGATGTTAAAGTTTTCGTGAGACAGGGCCAGAACGGTTTCTGGATCCCCTGATCTGACTTTGGAAATTCATTATAAATTAACCAAAGACATTTAGAAGTCATGCCATATTTGTATAGATTCCTCTTTGAGTCTAGTTTCTATAGAAACAAACGGCATCAGTATTGAAGCCCTGTACAGGGAGATATCCAAGTTGAAATGTGCAAAGGTCAGTGTAGTTGATCCTGTAACATGGGAGACTTTGACTAATAAACTGTACTAATCGACCAGACCAAAAATTCTGGAAAAAAATTTGTAGATGCATATATGAGTCTAGTTTCAGGGAAAAATCACGAAACTGATTTTCAAGTTGTGAAACTGAAGATATGATTTTTAAGGTGACAGTGACACAGTTAGCCAGCTTGCCTGGAAAATTTAAAATGGATTGTGCAAAGAAGTGATTTAAGTCTGCAAACCCCTCGTGTCCGACTCCGGCGACGGACTCGGGTACGGGGTGGTACAGTTTGCTTTTCACATAAACTCCACTATCTCATAATCATTGCTAAAGGACCTTTACTCAAGCTATTCTTAACTCTTAGCTCTTTAATTTCTCATATTAAAGTCATGAGCAATTCTTTGTTATATGGCACATCAACGGAATCTTGACTTCTATCAGAGAATTCATATACACAAGGGTCGAATCCAAATTCAAATAGCGTAGCCAGCCCGATCATCATGGCCTTATATTCTCTATCATTTTATACAACCCGATAGTTTGCTAATTCAACATCTAGTCATCAATAAAATTCAGAGCCTCATTTAGCTTTCTTAATAGTTCACGATATAGAACCTGGGTCTCCATCTGCTTAATAACAACTAGCATACTAAGAATTCTGACAATCTTAGATCTACATGATCCCATTAATTTGTTAAGCGAGAATTCAACACATACCAAAATGATTTGCAGATTTCATTAAACATTTAACAACAAGCCACATAACATCTTTCTCTTTCAAAGGAAGGAATGATCCCGATATGAAATCCGTAGTAATCTCATTCTCATTTCCATTCAAATATCACCACAGGTGAAAACGGTCCTGACATCACCTAATGTTCAACTTTAACCCTGGTAACAGTTCATATATTCAAATAGAAAGATCAAAAATGTCAAGTTCCAAACTCGAGCACCAATACATTATTCCTTTGAGCTTTCTTGCAAACTCTCTATATAAGCTTTGGATTTCCTACCCAAGCACTTGTATTTTCTCAAAGGTCATACAATAACAATCTCAAGTCATCTACGCTATGTCAAACTCAAATCTTTCTATGACAGCATATACTTTAGCTATCACATTGCCTTTTTGACTTAAAACACATCACAATTTATTCAACAACACATCATTGAAAATCAAGAAGTCTTTGTCCAATGCATATCAAACCAGTTCAAAGACTTTGGTTAACAATGTTGTCTATTCAAAGCTTTAATTCATATCAAAGTATCCTTATAAATATACACTTTTCATTCAACTATCTGTCTTTTACCCATAAGGAATTGAAATTTTATTCCCAGACATGAGTATCTCATTTAATCTTTCAAATAATAACCAATACCGAATGAACAACCAAGTCGGTCTAAATCATCAACAATGACATTTCAAGAAATCCTCTCTCTTAGTCGATAGAATGATTCAACATGTAATCATTTCAATTCACTTATCATGCTAATCAAAGACCATTTCAAATGCATTAGCTCAAGTAACAAGGATATCTCAATTGACGGCATTAACTTTAAGTAACTTACTTGAGAAAAGAAATCCACCATACAAATTGAAATTCGTGTTTTCACCACTTATGCCTTCGCCAATATCAATTCTTTACACAAGAATTAAAGAAATCTGGATACTAGAATCACCATGTTACTATAATCAAACCCAAGGCATGATCATAATTGACATAGTCTTCATAAACCAAGGAATATACTTTAGATACGAGTCATGATTAATAATTTACGGAATAAAGATGGCAAGCAAACCAAAATAAGGAAATCCAGAATAGAGAAATCTAAGATACGATGTCAGTTAGAAGGACTGAGAACAAAGTTTAGAAGAAAAGATAGACGATCACAATGGTCCTTCAAAGAAGAGAAATCCAGAAAAACATCATTCAGACCCACTGGAAACAGATGCAACAAGGACAATATATTCCCATATATATACATCAGATAGAGCATCAATTTGAAGAAACAGAATCATAGCATCATGTGCATCTTCTCATGAAATTCTAATAGATGGAATGAAATAGAATACCAAAAAGAAATAGGGCAATGCAAATTATAAATCAATCAAATTAACAATGCTTTTGCCTACCATCATGATTAGAAAACATTCCCGTACCATAAAAAATTCATCAGAAATTAAATAGTCCCAATAACATTTCCAAGAGCAATGAACACATAGATTACCCCACAAGAGACAGTCATAATCTGCTCACGGTGATTACCGCACTCAGATATCATGCATTTCAAATATTATTCCTTTAACTATTTCTACCATCACTAATTTCGCATTATTCTTTTCACTAAAGAAAATAAGTTCAGAAGGAATCCTGATTGCTACATTCTTTCAATATTGTGTCTGAGTAAGTCAATTTACCAAGTTTAACTTCTTCTCTCACAGTGATATTGAGTAAACCGAATAATCTTTAAGTCAATCTGATACCTTTCTAATTCTATCTCTATTTATTAACCCATTCTTAAACTCTGGTCATATTTTCAATCATTCTACCGCTGATCTCTTTTGGTCCCATACTCGTGAGCTTATTTTAAGACAACTCTTATGAAATCCTTTATAAACACCACTCTGGTAATAGGGTGGGGTCGTAAGGTCCCTAACTCGTTTCTCATACACATGTACATATAATTCAACTTTCATCACTATAGTCATATTATCACCATCATATCATTCACTTCAGGCAAACTAACATTCATGTTTGTTTTGCACAAACTTTCCAGTTATCTCATTTAAAATAGTGCACTTATGCATGCATTCTATGAATTCTGAATAACTTTACTCATCCTATTCATTCAATCAAGCAAGTCATACACACATCATCATATGAGGACCAAACAAACATGAATAAGTATATCGGAATCTAAAATTTCATCTTGCACATCTTTGTGTACCTATCATTACATTCCTGTGTATCAACCTAATCAATTTAACACATTTTCTCAAGCTATACTAGTTTGCCAATCATCATTATTCAAACAAGTATACCTGGACATTCCTTCTATCTGTATCTTTGGTGAGTTACCCAAATACGTGTATTTACTCAAGTAAATCGGTCATTTATATCATAGAACTATCAATTAAACATAGATAAGCTTATCACGACTTATTCCTTTATCTCATTTATAGATATTATTGAAATCTGTCATTACTCAATGTCCACTCTGAGCAATGGCATTTTCATCTGTGACATGATATTATTAATCCTTATTCATACCTTTATGAATTTCTACTTATCACATTCACTTAATCAAATAAGTAAAGCATAAAACATCATATGAACATCAAACAAACATGGATACTTATCGCAACATGAACTTTCATCTCACCTGTTATCATCTACATATCATGAACTTTTATTCATACCTTTCTAAATGTAGACTCATCATAACTGTAATTTACTCAAATACCTTAGCATCACATTGAACATCGTCGGTGTAGCTCGGTTGGAGAGCACCTCTGTTTAAACAAGATGGTCCTCATTTGCATCAGGAGACATCACACTATCATAGATTTGTGGCATGTATAGCTAGACTCTTATGCATGCTAGGTTAGTATGAGAACTGACAAAACCATAGCAATGATACCACTAAATACAACACCCTTTACTCGTATTTGACGTTGGAATAGGGTACAAGACATTACCAGACTTAATCATACACAACATGTAAAATTGGGCTACAAAATTTCATTCATATCAAAATCATTCAAACACTTGCATAATGTCCCTTACACGAGCCTTCAAAGCCCCAAACATGCGTTGAATGTAATTAAGGACTAAATCGAGAACTTAAGAAGTTTTTGGGAAAACTTAGAAACTTTTCCATAAACCCGAGTCACATGCTCGCCTGGACATAGGGACACGCCAGTGTCCTCAGGCCGTGTAACTCTCTGTTTATGATGTCAGCAAACAAAATGAACCACATGGTCGGGCCATATGCCCGTGTGCTAGGCTGTGTGACGAATTAATTTCTTACGATTTAAGTGCAAACTTCACATGCCCTGAACACATGCCCATGTCTCTAGGCCGTGTCCTCTAGACGGTTGAGACACACAGCCGTGTCTCTGCCCGTGTGGCAAACATTTATGCTATTTTCCAAAAATTTTGTTACCCTTAAACTCTCTCATACTTGAACATATCATATGCACCAATTATAACATCAATTTAGTGGTTAATCACCCTTTAGTAAAACTCAATTAAAGTATTTGCATGTTGTCATACAGGTGATTCTCACCTACTCATGTTACACCAAATTGGACATAAAAATTCACAATCAATAGTCTTGTCATATTGATGACCAATTTTACCAAGTAACCATAACATATTACCCAACAATTAATCTCTACTTATTCAACAAATGTTCATGTTCAATTATTATCAACATATTGGGTAACAGCCAGATTTTGGGCCTAGTCAGAACAGTGGTTTTGGAACCACTATTCTGGGGCCAGATAAATTATTTTTAATGTTATTTTATGTGTTGTAGCATGATTAAATGAGTGCATGAAAAATTTGTTGAAATAATTTTAGCGATTCCATGCTTAATTGCGAAAAAAGACTAGATCGCATAAAGGGAAAAAGTTTTGTTTTGCTAGCTAAATATGTTAAATAGCTAGAGTACCAAAAGTTGGGGTATTTAAAGTGAAAATAGACCCTAAATAGGGTGCTTGGCCAGCTATAGAGAGAAAGAGTTTGAAAACTCAAAGTTTGTGGGTATTAGGTAGCTTATTTGCCATTAAAATAAAACAAAAAGAAAAAGATGTTAACTTTTCATCTTTCTTCCCTCCCCCATCAAAAAAACCAGCAAAATAGGGGTTTTAAAACATTGATGTAAACTGTGGATCCCGATCTAAAATTATTGACACAGGAATACCACGCAATCTCACAATTTCCTAGATATAAGTCTCTGCCAGTTTCTGGAGTGACCAATCCATTTTAATTGCGACAAAATGAGCTAACTTTGTTAGTTGATCAACAATTACCCAGATAGCATTTTTCTTACTTGATGACAATGGTAACCCTGTTACGAAATCCATTGTGATGTAGTCCCATTTCCATTCAGGAATATTAATAGATTGAAGTAAACTAGTTGGAACCTAATGCTCAGCTTTAACTCGCTGACTTGTTTAAGTGATTTTGATGATCATTTTTGTTGATTTTTGTGTTTTTGGGACCCTTGTAGCATGAGCTAGCTAATGGGGGATTATTTTGCAAAATAGTTGAAAGTCTAGGGTTTTGCCATGTGAATCTTTATATTGTTTGCTGAATTTTTATGGAAGAAAATGAGCGATGGTTGTGTAATAAACAACTTCTGTGACGGGATTTCAATGAAAACACCTAAAATGGACCATTTTGTAAAGATGGCAAAATGAGTGATAAGTATGAGTAATAATGAGAATTGTGGGCTGCTCCTAGTATAAAAAGAATTCAGTTAGGCTTGGGTAGTGATGAAATTCAATAAAAATCGATTTACGAGCCTGGGGGTAAAATGGTAAATTAGTGAAAGTCTAAGGGCAAAATGGTCATTTTTCCAAAGTATAAATTATGAAATGTATTGGTTAATATGATGATTAAAATAGTGGATTTTATCATTATAGATCAAGAAAACTAGGATTCGAGCTTAAACCGGAAAGAACGAGGTTATGGACTAAAATGGAATAATTGGTCGAAATTTTCCTTCAAGGTAAGTTCATGTGATAATAATAATGCAATGTTATAATCGAATATTAAATGCTTTATTGTTATTATCATTTAAATTGTATAATTGATTATAAGGATATTTTTTATGAAGATTCGACAAGTAAGTACATAAGCAAATAATCTGTTGTTGTAGCATATTTTAATACTTTGATAATATGTACATTTAAATGTTTTATTGCTATCATGAAAGTATGAAATGTATGATGGAAGAATAAATGAAATTATGAGCAAGTGCGTCGAATTTGAGTTAGACAATGAACCCCATTTGAACCTCAGGGATACTAAAGGATACACGGGAAACGTCATGAGAAATAATGTGGTCTAAAGTCATGGGTTGTGTCTGAGTTCATGAGATAAGTGATATATGTAATGTGGGTCTGGGTGCTGACTATGTGATCAGGCCCATGAGTAACTCACTGAGCAAGCATATCATGTTAATGCTTTGGGGTCCGGGTGCTGACTTTGCGTACAGACCCGTGTGTAGCTCAAATGCGAGCCTTACATAATATGTGGTAGCTTTAGCTACATACGTTATGCGATATGAGTTGGTTCTAGCTGCGTATATGGCACTATGTCCAAGTTTCCATGTATCCATTAGTGTTCCTAGTGTTCAACGGGTAATTTAAGGAATGATTTGATGATGGTCCCAATGAGGTATGTCATTGGTGAGAACAAACTTGAGTTATGTTACGAATGAGTACAGATATGTACAAAAACTAAATTGAATATGGAATCCATGAATGGTAAGTCCATAAGTATTGTGAAATGATGTTGTGTTAATTTGGTGGACAAAGATATATGTTTATAAATGCATAGATTTCTATTTTAAAAGAAATGAAGGTGTGGTGAATTTAGTCTTCATCATTTTTGTACTAAAATAGTTTTGGGCAGTAGCTGTAGTCCCACATTGAAAATTCACCCAAAATTATGGAAATTGAATTTGAGGCTAAATAAAATATGAAATTAAATCTTATTGATTCTAGTTTAACATAGAAGAAACGGTGTAAGAAAATGAATATCGTTATGAGATATTTAAATTATTGTGTGAGAGAGTCAAAATGGTTTCGAAATCCCTTGTTATGATTTGAGAAAATCATTGAAAATTGTACTAATATATTTATGGGCTATAATTTATATGAATAGAATCCTTAGTGAGTATATTTTTCAGAGAAATAGACGGAGACATCATCCGAGACCCATATTATGAGATAATTAATTTTTAGTGAAGAGGGGTCGAAACTGTCAGACAGCGAAAAAGGGTAACTTTAAAGAATAAACTGTAGTTATTGGATAGACTAAAAATTATGAAAATTTTATGGTAAGAATATATTTGAGTCTAGTTTTAGGAAAAATTATCGGATCCTAAATTAGAGTTCTTTAGCTCCAGATATAAATAAATTAGTAACTATGACTAGAGAAAAATAGCATGACTAGAAAATAAGAAAAAGTGTAATTATAGCCGTATTTCCTTGAGAAGCATGTTGGCATATTGCTTCTTATTTTCATATGGACTTACTAAGCGTAAAGCTTACTCCCTCCCATTTTATTTCTTTAGTGTTGTCTAGTCGGCGGGGTTAGAGAACGTCGGGGGTAGCAACACACTATAAAGCTATTATCGTTGGGGTATTGATAAACCTTAGGCGTATTTGAGTGACTGTAACAGCTCAATTTTGGGCCTAGTCAGAATAGTGCTTTTGAAACCACTATTCTGAGGTCAGAGAAATTATTTTTAATGATAATTTATGTGTTATAGCATGATTATATGAGTGCATGAAAGTTTTGGTGAAATAATTTTAGCGATTTCATGCTTAATTGCGAAAAATCACTAAATCGCATAAAGGGAAAAAGTTTTGTTTTACTAGATAAATATGTTAGATAGCTAGAGAACCAAAATTTTGGGTGTTTAAAGTGCAAATAGACCCTAAATAGGGTGCTTGGCCGGCCATAGAGTGAAAGAGTTTGAAAAGTCAAAGTTGTGGGTATTAGGTAGCCTTTTTTGGCATTAAAATAAAACAAAAAGAAAAAGATGTCATCTTTTCATCTTTCTTCCTTCCCCCACTGAAAATACCAGCAAAATAGGGGTTTTGAAAGCTCAAAATTTCAGCAACTTCCATCCCTTGCAAGTAAGTGATTTTGATGACTTTTCTTGATGATTCTTACATTTTTGGGACCCCTAAAGCTTAATCTGGCTATTGGGGGGACTATTTTGCAAAATGGTTTAGAGTTTAGGGTTTTGCCATGAAATCATGTGTGTTGTTAACTGAAATTTTAAGGAAGAATATGAGTCTTGGTTGTGTAATAAACAACTTTTTGTGAAAGGATTTTCATGGAAAACACCTAAAAGGGTCATTTTGTAAAAGTTATAATATAGATTGTAATTGTGTGAAATAGTGGAAATTTGGGGTTTTCATAAGAATAATAATTGGTCGGTTAGGCTTAGCTAATAAGGAAATTTGATAAAGATCAATTTCTGGGCCTAAGGGTAAAATGGTCAATTTGCGAAAGTTTTGGGGCAAAATGGTCATTTTGCCAAAAATGTGAATTTTGATTGTCCATATTTATTTAGTGTTTAGATGAGTGAATTTCACCATGTTAGATCAAGAAAATCGAGATTTGGGCTTAAATCGAGAAAGCACGTGGTTAAGGACAAAAAGAGAATAATTAGCTGAAATTGCAATTGAGGTAACTCCGTGTGATTAAATGAGCATGATATTTATGCCATTGTTATTATACTTGAAAATCTATCCTGCCATGATTGTGTTAAAGTTAATGTTGATCATATTGTATATGAGAAAGTGATGTCAAATGTAAATAACATTTATGTGTTCATTGAATGCTTAGAGATTTGATGGAATATGATATTCCATTGAATCGAGTGAGTTGTATGTAAACAATACAACTACAATGTTATCATATATGTTTGAATTGATATAGCATAAATTGCTTGTTTGTGGAAATGAATATGAATGGTGAATTTTGAGATAGTAGAATTTCCGTACGAACCTTAGGAACAAATCGGATATTCACGTCATGACATTTGGGTCATTTGTGCGCTAGTGTAAGACATGTCTGGGACATGCATCGGCCACATTATGAGAGCTGTTGTAAGACCATGTCTGGACCATGGCATTGGCATTTAAACGAGAGCTATTGTAAGACATGTCAGGGACATGCATCGGCCTCATGACGTAAGCCAGCGTAAGACATGTCGGGGACATGCTTTGGCTACAAGATGTGTCAGTGTAAGACCATGTCTAGGACATGGCATCGGCACAGAGAGATGATAGCTAGTGTAAGACCATGTCCGAGAAATGGCATTGGCTTCGATCTTGATAGTTAGTGTAAGACCATGTCTGGGACGTGGCATCGACTTAATGGATGAGCCATTGTAATACCATGTCTAGGACATGGCATCGACATTATACCTTATGTTTGAGGCTTAGTGAATATCTGATAGCTTTTTGAATAAGCTAAATGAGAAAGGTTATGACCATATTGTGAATGGTACAGGTACTTACATGAAACTGATGAGATGTGAATTCAATTCATGTTATATGATTAGTAAGGAATAAATATGAGCATGTTGAGTAACACAGGTATGTATGCCAAGCTCATGAGAAACGATTTTAGTTTATGATACACATTTGGTAAAGATGTAAATAGGTAATTCATGCCTATGAGAATGACTTTGTGATGACCTTGTGATTACAAGTCTGTACTTATGATATATGAATATGTAACCTTACCAATATGGTGAAAATGAATTAATATTGTGTGATAAACTTAGTATCGTTAATTTACACTAAAATAGTTTTGGACAGCAGCCATAGTCTGACTTTGAAAATCCACCAAAAAATTGTGAAACTTGAGTTAGAGGCTAAATAAAATATGAAATTAAAGCATAACAAGTCTAGTTTCATATAGACGAAATGGGGTACGCAAAAGAGTTTCATATTATGAGATATTTTAATTGTTGTTAGACAAAGTTAGAATGACTTTGAAATCCCCTGTTCTGATTTTATAAAATCATTAAACGTTTTAAAAAATATTTTTGAGTTATAATTTATATGCTTAGAATTCCTAATGAATCTATTTTCAAGTTAAATAGACAAAAACATTATCTGATTCCTGTATTATAAGGTAATTAATTTTTAGTGAGGAGGGGTCAGAACTGTCAGACAGCGAAAAAGGGTAACTTTAAGGAATAAACTGTACTAATTGGCTAAACCAAAAATTCTGAAAATTTTATGGTAAGGAAATATTTGATTCTAGTTTCAGGAAATATTAGCAAAACTTAATTTGAAGTTCTGTAGCTCCAGATATAAATAATTTAGTGACTATGACTCGAGAAAATAGCTTGACTGGAACATGAGTAAAAATGCAAATAGGGTTGTATTTCCATGATAAGTAAGTTGATAAATTGCTTATTATTTTCATACGGTCTGACTAAGCTATAAAGCTTACTCCCTTCCTTTCCTTTCCTTTAGTTTTTTTAGGTTAGCTCCAGGTTGGAGATCGCCGGAGGCAGCATCATACTATCAAGTCGCTACCTTTGGAATAATGAAGCATATATTAGAAATTTCAAGTGAGTGGCATGTATAGGAATCTAGTTGATTGGCATGTATTATTTTGCTTTGGCCAACTGTGTTGCCTTATGTTGAGTTATATGTATATGGCCATGGGATGTTACTCATATTGATTTTGGCTTGTAAGCCTAGCTATTCATGTCATGTCTAATGTTTATAAGGTGATTATGTTTGTTTGCCATGCATGGTTAGTAATATGACATGTGTGTTGGATGTATGTATGACCAATAGAGGTGGTCATAGCCATGTAGTAATCGCATGTTATAAATACAACGTGATAATGATTGAATTAGAGTGCTTGATGGATAAGTTGGTAACCATAGTATAATGGTAAAAGTGGTCATCAAAATGACAAGTCCTATGAATGTGAATAAGGAATCTAGAATTGGTATTGCATGAGTAGATGCATTACTTGTAAGAGGACATGTTAATGTTAAGGATATGCCGTAGTAATGAGTGTTTAATCACTAAAATGATGCCATGATTTGCGTTTTGATGTGAATAAGGTTGTAAGAGATTATGGGTAACATAAAGGCTTGGAAAATAGCCTAAGTATTGGCCACACGGCTGAGACACGGCCGTGTCTCATCCATGTGAGGGACACGGCCTGGACACACGGGTGTGTGTCCTGGCCATGTGGTTCAATGTGCATGCTGACATCATAAATAGAGAGTTACACGGTCTGAGGACACAGGCGTGTCCCTATGTCCACATGGGCGTGTGACCCTGTTTCATAGGAAAATTTTTTAAGTTTTCCTAAAACTTCTCAAAGTTCTCGATTTAGTCCTGAATTAATTTTGATTAATGTTTTGGGCTTCGTAGACCCAAATAAGGGACAAAATGCATGTGTTTGAAAGGTTTTGAATTAAAAGAGATTTTATGGCTCGATTTTTACATGAATGTGAATGTTTAAGTCCAGTAATGCCTCGTACCTTGTTCCGGTGGTGGACATGGGTAAGGGGTGTTACAGTGAGTGGCATGTATAGGGACTTAGTTATTATGATGTGTATTTTTTTGATTTGGTCAAGATGCTGGCTTAAATTGATTCGTTGTGTTTAGCCATGAGACGTGGTTTACAAGGGTGATGGCTTGTAAGCCTATTTATCCAAGCTATGTATTGATGCCTTGCAATGTGGTCATGTGATTATATTTGTTTGATATGTTTAATTTATTAGATAATACTTTATTTCATTTAGTTAACAAAGTAATATTATTAAAATAGTTAAATCTAATTAAAATAGTATAATGATAAAAAAATTAAATTATAATTAAAGTTGGAATGAAAATAATAATGGATTTTTTTTAAAAAATACTTTTTTAATTATTAATTGAATGAAAATACGTAAATATTGCATGTTAATGTCTTTTATTTTATACGAAATATCTATTATTGATGTACATAACAAAGTTATATCATATAAAATATATATTTTAAAGCTTAAATTTTATTCATAAAATATATTCACATCATACTGATGACCAAACGAAGTGGTCAAAATCAGAGAATAAAAGTGTGATATGGTAATAAGTCAATAATGCTAGAAAATGAAATTGGTGTGGAATGGCTTAGGCAGGCATGTCATTTGTGAACGTGAAATAATGTCATGTAGGGTTTAAATGTGTAAATGATAATCAAAATGACATGTTCAATTGATTGTAAATTTGTGTGTTTAGACTTGGTATAAAATGAGTAAGCAAAACACATGTATGATGACATATGAATGTTACAATTGAGTCTTAATGGAGGATGATTAATCATTTACTTGATGCTACATTATATGTGTCTATAATGTATTTAAGTATGTGAGGTATTAATGGTAATAAAAAGGCTTGGAGAATAGCCTAAGTGCTAGCCATACGGGCAAAGACACGGCCATGTGTCTCAACCGTGTGGAGGAAACGACCTAGCACACGGGCGTGTGGTTGGGCCGTGTGGTTCAATTTGTTTTCCTGACGTTATAAACAGAGAGTTACACGGCCTGAAGACACAGATGTGTCCCTGTGTCCACACGGGTGTGTAACCCTGTTTCATGAGAATTTTTCTAGTTTTCCTAAAACTTTACAAAGTTCTCGACTAAGTCCCAAACCGCCTTTAATGCATGTTTAGAGCCTCAATAGCTCGTGTAAGGGACATTATGCATGTGATTGAATGTTTTTAATTTAAATGAAATTTTATGGCCCGATTTCAAGAAATTGTGTACGTTTAAGTCTGGTAACGCCTCAAACCCTGTCCTGGCATTGAATACGGGAAAGGGATATTACATTTAGTGGTATCAGAGCATGGTTTAGTCGGTTCTCGGATAACCTAGCATGCATGAGAGTCTAGCTATACATGCCACCAACCTGTGATAGTGTGATGTCTCCCGACGTGATTGAGAATTATCTTGTTTAGACAAAGGTACTCTCCAACCGAGCTACACTGACCATGCTTAATGTGAAGCTAAGGTATTCAGGTAAAGTACAATTATGATGAGCCTAAACTCAAGAAAGTATGAATAAAAGTCCATGATATACACGTGATAACATGTGAGATGAAAGTTCATGTTATGATGAGTACCTATGCTTGTGTGATATTCCTATGATATTGAGCACTTGACTTGTTTGATTAAGTGATTGTGATAAAAAGATATTCATAAAGTTATGAATAAACGTTTACAATATAATGTTACATATAAAAATGTCATTGTCCCGATTGGACGTTGAATGTTGATGAATTTCAATAATATCTTTAAATGAGATAAATGAATACCTTCTGATAAGCTTACCCATGTTTAGTCGAATGTACTACGATATATATGATGAATTTGCTCTAGTTAATATATGTATTTGAGTAACTCACCCACCTTATTGGTGGAACGAATGTTCATGTATACTTGTTTGGACAACTATAATGGGCAAACTCATATAGCTTAAGTAAATGTGCTAAATTGATTTAATTAAGTTACATGATTGTAATGATATATATATGATGATGTACAAGATGAAAGTTTAGATTGTGATATGCTTATTCATGTTTGTTTGGCACCATGTGATGTCATGTGTATGGCTCGTTTGAGTAAATGAAGAAGATAAGTAAAGTTGTTCGGAATCCATAGAATGCATGCATAAGTACACTTGTTTAGATAAGATAACTGGAAAGTTCATGTCATACGAACGTGAATAATAATTTGCCTGAAGTGAATGATATGCTTGTGAAAATGTTACTTCGATAAGGAACTAGTGTTATATGTATTTGAGTATGAGAAACGAGTTAGGGATGTTACGACCTCACCCCCTTACCAGAGTGGTATTTTGTAAAGGAATTTCATGAGATTCGTATTGAATAAGTTCATAAGTATTACACCTAAGAGTTTAGCTATAGAATGATTATGAATAGGATTAGAGATTAAGATGGGTTAATAAGTAGAGCCAGAATTAGAATGGTATCAGACTGATCTAAAGAATCTCTCGGATTATGCGATATCACAGTTAGTGAAGAAGTTAGCTTCAGTGAATCGATCTATTTAGAAATAGTTGAAGGAATAATATTTAAAAGATAAGATATTTGAGAATGGTCGCTATAACTGAACAGATTTTGGCAGTCTCTTCTGGAGCATTCTATGCGAATATTTATTCTTAGAGGTATTCCTGTGGCTATCTACCCTCTAATGAAATTTTATTGTATGGAAATGTTTTCTAATCATAATGTATAGACAAAGGTATTGATAACCTGATTTGTTCATAATCAGCACTGCTCTATTTCTCTTTGGCATTCTATTATATTTCATCTATTGAAACCTTATAAGAAAATACACATGATGTTATAATTCTGTTTCTTCTAATCGATGTTCGGTTAGATACATATATGGGAAGGTATATTATATTTATCATATTTGAAATGGTCCTTGATTAGTATAATAAGTGAACTTTGAATGATTATATGTTGAATCATTCTATTGACTGGAATAGAGGATTTCTTGAAATGTTATTTATTAGTGATTATGACCGGCTCGGTGGTTCAATCGATATTGGTTACTGTTTGAAAGACTAAACGAGGTATTCATGTCCGGGAATAAAATTTCATTTCTTTACGGGTAAAAGACGGATAGTCTGAATGAAAAGTGTATATTCCCTAGCAAACTTTGATATGGTTTAAAGTTGCTATGAATGATAAAGTTATCGCATTGTGAAAGTTGAACAGACTATTGCATGTTAGTAAAGTTTAGAACAAACGAGAACATTGTTAATCAAAACATTAGACTTGGTTTAGCCTACATTGGACAAGAGATTCTTGATTTTTCTGTGATGTGTCATTAAACGGATTGTGATATGTTTTGGGACAAAAAAAGTAATGTGATAGCTTAATTTATCCGTTTTCATAGAAAGATTTGAGTTTGAGATAGCGTAGATGATCTGAGATTGTTGTAGTATGGTCTTTGAGAAAAGGAAAATGTGGTTACGAGTGCTTGAGAGGAAAATCCAAAGCTGATACAGAAGGTCACAAGAAAACTAAAAGGAGTAATGTATTGGTGTTTGAGTTTGGAACTCGCCATTTTTTATCTTTATACTTGAATAAATGAAATTTTATCAATATTAGAGTTGAATATTAGGTAATGTCAGAATGATTTTCACCAGTGGTGGTAGTGGAATGGAAATGGGAATGAGATTACTATAGATTTCATATCAGGATTATTCCTATCTATGAAAGAGATAGATGTTATGTAACTTGTTGTTAAGTAATGGATGAATCTGCAAATCATATTTGTATCTACTGAATTTTCGTTCATCAGACTTATGGAATTAAGTATCTTTGAAATTTTTGAATTTCTTAAAGTGCTACTTTTTGTCAATCGGATAGGGATTCGAGATTTATATCGTGAATTATAAAAAAAAAAGCTAAATGAGGCTCTAAATTTTAATGACGACCAAAGGTTGAATTAGTAAACTATCAGGCTATATAAATGATAGAGAACTTAAGGCCATGATGATGGGGCTGGCAGCACCATTTGGAACCCGAGAGGATTCAAGTATGATGTGTATCTATATTTCTATGACGGTATGGATTCGACCCTTATATACATGAATTTTCTGATAGAAGTCGAGATTCGGTTAATGCATCGTACAACACATAATTGTTCATGACTGTAGTATGAGAAATTAAAGAGCTAAGTATTAAGCATAGCCTGAGTAATAGTTCTTCAGCAATGATTATGAGATAGGGGAGTTTATGTGATAACTAAACCACTTTTTCTAGTAAGATTTTCGAGGACGAAAATCCCTAAATGGGGGGAAGAATTGTAACAGCCTGATTTGGGCCTAGTCGAAATAGTGGTTTTAAAACCACTATTTCGGGGCCAGATAAATTATGTTTAATGTTATTTAATGTGTTTTAGCATGATTATATGAGTGAATGAAAATTTTGGTGAAATAATTTTAGCGATTTCATGCTTAATTGCGAAAAAGTGCTAAATCGCATAAAGGGAAAAAGTTTTGTTTTGCTAGCTAAATATATTAAATAGCTATAGAACCAAAATTTGGTGTGTTTAAAGTGCAAATAGACCCTAAATAGGGTGCTTGGCCTACCATAGAGAGAAATAGTTTGAAAAGTCAAAGTTTGTGGGTATTAGGTAGCTTATTTGACATTAAAATAAAACGAAAACAAAAAGATGTTATCTTTTCATCTTTCTTCCCTCCCCCACCAAAAATACCAGCAAAATAGGGGTTTTGAAAGCTCAAAATTTTTTCAACTTCCATCCCTTGCAAGTAAGTGATGTTGATGATCATTTTTGTTGATTTTTGTGTTTTTGGGACCCTTGTAGCATGAGCTAGCTAATAGGGATTATTTTTCAAAATGGTTGAAAGCCTAAGGTCTTTCCATGTGAATCTTTATGTTGTTTACTAAATTTTTATGGAAGAAAATGAGTCATGGTTGTGTAATAAACAACTTTTGTGAAGGGATTTTCATGAAAACACCTAAAATGGGCCATTTTGTAAAGATGACAAAATGAGTGATAAGTATGAGTAATAATGAGAATTGTGGGCTGCTCCTAGTATAAAAAGAATTCAGTTAGGCTTGGGTAGTGAGGAAATTCAATAAAAACCGATTTACGAGCCTAGGGGTAAAATCGTAAATTTATGAAAGTCTAAGGGCAAAATGGTCATTTTACCAAAGTATACGAAATGTATTGGTTAATATGATGATTAAAATAGTGGATTTTATCATTATAGATCAAGAAAACTAGGATTCGAGCTTAAATCGGAAAGCACGAGGTTATGGACTAAAATGGAATAATTGGCCGAAATTTTCCTTCAAGGTAAGTTCATGTGATAATAATAATGCAATGCTATAATTGAATATTAAATGCTTTATTTTTATTATCATATAAATTGTATGATTTCTTATACAGATATTTTTGACGAAGATTCGACAAGTAAGTACATAAGCAAATAATGTGAAGTTGTCGCATATTTTAATGCTTTGATAATATGTACATTTAAATGTTTTATTGCTATCATGAAAGTATGAAAGTATGATGGAAGAATAAATGACATTATGAGCAAGTGCGTCGACATTGAGTTAGACAAGGAACCCCTTTTGAACCTCAGGAATAGTGTAGGATACACAGGATATGTCATGAGAAATAATGTAGTCTGAACTCATGGGTTGTGTCTGAGTTCATGAGATAAGTGATATATGTATTGTGGGTTTGGGTGCTGACTATGTGATCAGGCCCATGAGTAACTCGTTGAGCGAGCATATCATATTAATGCTTTAGGGTTCGGGTGCTGACTTTGCGTACAAACCTGTGAGTAGCTCAAATGTGAGCCTTACATAATATGTGGTAGCTTTAGCTACATAGTGACGCACTATTAGTTGGTTCTAGCTGCGTATATGACACTATGTGCAAGTTTTCGTGTATCCATTAGTGTTCCTAGTGTTCAACGATAATTCAATGAAGGATTTGATGATGGTCCTAATGAGATATGTCATTGGTGAGAACAAACTTGAGTTATGTTACGAATGAGTACATGTATGTACAAAAACTAAATTTAATATGAAATCCATGAATGGTAAGTCCATGAGTATTGTGAAATGATGTTGTGTTAATTTGGTAGACAAAGATATATGTTTATAAATGCATAGATTTCTTATTTAAAAGAAATGAAGGTGTGATCAACTTAGTCATCATCATTTTTGTACTAAAACTGACAGTAGCTGTAATCCAACTTTGAACATTCACCAAAATTTGTGGAAATTAAATTTGAGGCTGAATAAAATATAAAATTAAATATTATTGAGTCTAGTTTCACATAGAAGAAATGATGTAAGAAAATGAATATCAGATTATGAGATATTTAAATTATTGTGAGACAGAGTCAGAATGGTTTCGAAATCCCCTGTTATGATTTGAGAAAATCATTAAAAATTGGACAAAAATAGTTATGGGCTATAGTTTATATTCGTAAAATCCTTAGTGATTCTATTTTTAAGAGAAATATACGAAGATGTCATCTGGGTCCCATATTACGAGATAATTTGTCTTTAGTGAAGAGGGGACAAAACTGTCAGACAGCAAAAAAAGGGGTAACTTTAAAGAATAAACTGTACTTATTGGGTGGATTAAAAATTATGAAAATTTTATGGTAAAAAGATATGTGAGTCTATCCTTAGGAAAAATTAACGGATCCTAATGGGAGTTCTGTAGCTCTATATATAAATAAATTAGTAACTATGACTTGAGAAAAACAACACAATTATAAAATAAGCAAAAGTGTAATTGTCGTCGTATTTCCTTAAGAAGCATGTTGGCATATTGCTTTAGTGTTGTCAGGTCAGCAGGGTTGGAGAACGCCGGGGGTAGCAACACACTATCAAGCTATTACCGTTGGGGTATTGATAAACCTTAGGTGTATTTGAGTGAGTGGCATGTATAGGGTCTTAGTTATTATGATGTGCATTTTTCTGATTTGGTCAAGATGTTGGCTTAAATTGATTCGTTGTGTTTAGCCATGAGACATTGTTTACAAGGGTGATGGCTTGTAAGCCTATTTTTCCAAGCTATGTATTGATGCCTTACGATGTGGTCATGTGATTATATTTCTTTGATATGAATGGTTAGTGTTATGGTATGTATCCTTGATGAATGTTTGATAACCAAACGAAGTGGTCAAAATCAGAGAATAAAAGTGAGGCATGGCAATAAGTCAATAATGCTGGAAAATGAAATTGGTGTGGAATGACTTAGGCATGTATGTCATTTGTGAATGTGAAATAATGTCATGCAGGGTATAAATGTGTAAGTGATAATCAAAATGACATGTTCAATTAATTGTAAAATTGTGTGTTTAGACTTGGTATAAAATGAGTAAGCAAAACACATGTATGATGACATATGAATGTTACAATTGAGTCTTAATGGAGGATGATTAATCATTTACTTGATGCTACATTATATGTTCCTATAATGTATTTAAGTATGTGAGGTATTAATGGTAATAAAAAGGCCTGGAAAATAGCCTAAGTGCTAGCCACACGGGCAAAGACAGAGCCATCTGTCTCAACCGTGTAGGGGACACGACCTAGCACACGGGCGTGTGGTCGGGCCGTGGGGTTCAATTCTTTTTTTTGATGTCATAAACAAAGAGTTATACGGCCTGAAGACACAGATGTGTCCCTGTGTCCACACGGGCGTGTGACCCTGTTTCATGAGAATTTTTCTAAGTTTTTGATTTAGTCCGAAACTGCCTTTAATGCAAGTTTAGAGCCTCGATAGCTCGCGTAAGGGACATTATGCATATGATTGAATGTTTTTAATTTAAATGAAATTTTATGGCCCAATTTTAAGAAATTGTGTACGTTTCTGTCCGGTAACGACTCGAACCCTATCCCGGTATCAGATACGGGTAAGGGGTGTTAGATATTGCCATTTTACGCATTTATTCCACAGCCATGACCACCTCGAATGGTCCTAGGGCATTCCTCATGTACAAATACCATACACTAATCAATCATAGTAAACAAATCTGATCACATCACAAAACATTAGCACATAGCATGGATAATTAGGCTTACAAGCCACAATCATTATAAGCCGTATCTCATGGCTAGATAAAATAAATCAACATAGCCAATACATTTGGCCAAATCCTAAGAACACATATCATAATAACTAAGTCCCTATACATGCCACTCACTTGGAAACACTTAAGACTCATCAATACCCCAAAGGTGATAGCTTGGTAGTGTGATGCTGCCTATGACGATCTCCAAACTCGAGCTAACTTGGCAACACTAAAGAAATGAAAAGGAGGGGGTAAGCTATATAGCTTAGTAAGCTCGTATGAAAATAATAAGCATTTACCAATTTCATTTATATAATCTCACAGTTACAAATTCTTCGATTTTAAGCATCATCCTTTTCAAACTATAGCCATACATTACCATGCCTTGACATCAGTCAATCATTCATATTCTTTTCATATTAAAGCATCTCAACTACTGGCTAAACATTTTAGCGTACATGCTTAAGGTACAATCAATTATGTGTAATCATATTTCTCAAATCATATAATCTAACATTATATAATGGACTAAACTCTTAAAGATTAACATATCGAGTTTCAAGTCAATCTGGCTTACAAGCCTTTCACATAATCATAAATCAAATTCATCACTTATCTATTCATCATGGCTGGAAATTTACAATCACAAGATTATCTTAAAAGTCATTCTTATAAGCATCAATCGTTCATTTGCATCCTTACCACCCTTCCATTACATATCACATATCGAGCTAAGTGCTCATAAGTCTTGGGTGTGTACCTTGTACTGTCTCATTACAAGAACATTTATTTATCAAGTGTATATATATATACATTCTCATCACATTTCATCCATTATCAAGGCATTATTCATGGGTTTTACGTACATACTTGTATTTACCCATAATATATCGTATGATCATACCTTCTTAAACATGTCCTCATTAGGACTTTCATCACCTCATCTAATGCATTACCCCTTTAACAGCCGGAATACTATTTGATACACAGAAAACTTGCACATAAGTGCCACATATATGTACGTACCCAAAGCTACCTCATAACATGTAATTCTCATAATGGAGCTACTCGCGAGCTTGCTATAAGCTATTGATCAAGGTGTAACTACACGGGCTGCTCTCACAAGCTGTCTGGTATCTGACCCACTCAAGGATTCCCTAGCCACCGGTAGGACACACAAGACCATTGTTCGGAACCCTATTACATGTATCATATCCGTAATGACCTTGGACCAACTCAACGATTTCAGATGTTCGCATCAATAATGAACCCAGACCAACTCAATGAGTTCGGATTTCTTAATTCCTAGTGACATGTCACTTTTATCCTAAACTATTCCAAAGGTTCAAATGAGATTCTTTCTCATATACACATAGCATCTCCATCCAACTTGCTCGTAACGTCGTGGATAAAGACTAATATCATTCATACTTGCAAAGTTACCATTAGGCATAGCATACATAATATTGATAAAACATTTATCACTGAATGTCAACACATCAAAATATAATACGTTGTCACATTATTTAGACATGTACTAACTTGTCGATTTCTCATCATGTACATCCGTATGACAAATCATTCAATTTATGAGGTAATAGTATAATATTACAATTTAAGCATGACATTGCAATATTATTATCACAAAAACTTGCCTCGAATTTGAGCACGACTAATTATTCTATTTTAGTCCATAATCTCGTACTTTCTCGACTTAAGCCCGAATCTTCATTTTCTTGATCTAACATTTCAAATATAACTTATTTAGGGCTCACATTATTCAAATTGGTCGAAGAATCAAACTTTTACAAATTTTCATTTTTATCCCTAAACTTTCACATATTCACACTTTGGTCCCTATGCTCTAAAATGTAATGTGCTTGTTTTTGTAACGTCCCAATTTTTGGGATTTTTGTGATTTTTATAATTTTCAATGAATTTTAGAAATACTGTGTTTCGACTGTCTGGTGTGGGTCTGAGTATGTTGGTGGGCCTTTAAAAAGCCCAAGAGTAAATTTAATTCGAGGCAATTCATGGATTTTAATTTTGGAGAGAGAGGGTTCTGGCGATATGGGCTTTTAAAATTGACGTGGTAAGATAGGACACAAAAAGATTTGTGGTAAAGTGGCATGTGGCGCCACCTAGGTGTTTGGGGAGTGACGTGTGGATGATTAGAGGGAGCCAGAGTTCAAGTCACAAGGTAAGCGTGTTGTTACTTTTATTATTGTGTGCATATGGCGGGCATGTGATAGAGCTTAAGTGGAAATTCGGCTAGGGCTTTAGGAAGGTTGGGTCGTGGGTCTGAATGGCCATTAGGGCAAGCTTTATTTTCTTTTTGTTTTGCCGAATTAGGGTTAGCCACCTACAGCCTTCACTTTCATTCTATTCTCTTCTCAGTGTCGCAAAAAGCCGAAAAATGCAAAGTTAGATCTCCTGACTGCCGAATTCTTCCTTCTCTTCTCCTCTCTTCTTCTATTTTGTTTTTCTCCTTCTTTTCTTCTCTGGCTGAAACATTCCTACCATTCTACTCACCTCCTCTTTCATTCCCATTCTTTTCTAAACCTCTATAGCTGATTACCATAAAAGCCGAAATCTAGAAAGTTGTTTCTTGTGCCAATTTCTTCTAGTCAAAATCCTCCTGTTTTCTTCATCTCTTGTGGCCAATTTTGACATCCTCTAAACCTCAATCCCTTTCAGCAATACCACTGCAAAAACCACCATACCAAATCATCTTCCTCTTCACAGTTCTAAAAGCCGAAAATACCATAGTTTTTAGGGACGTATAGCCGAATCCTTAGATCTCTAAGATTTGATTTCTGCTAGTGTTTAAGCGTTGGATCTGCATCAGATCTGAGTAGAAACTAAAGTGGAATTGTTTTGGTTGAAAGAACCTGAGGTAGGTACTCAAATCTATTCTTTATTTCGGGTTTTAGAAAAGCCGAAATCCCTAAAGGCATAGGGAGGCTATCGATTGGAGCTTAAGGCTCTAAGGGTTGTAACAATTGATTGTTTTGGTGTTAGTGTGATCCAGAGGCTGCTGATCGAAGGCTTGGATAACTGGAATGACCAGATCTAGATCTAGTCTCTAGTTTTGGCAAAGGTAGGATCTCAACGACCATAGGTATTGATGGCCGATTATGGTAAGTAAGTTTATGATGGCTTCCATTGTATTTTGGATCTGATATGTCTAGTGACGATTGTAAGATATCGTGGGAGATTTCGATAGCAGTTCTTGTGACAGCCCTAAAATGACCCTAGTCGGAAAGCGGTTTCGGGACCGCTAAACCGAGTCATCAAATTATTTGAATATGATATTTATTGTCTAAAATATGTGAATATGAATGTGTGAAAGTTTTGAGCTTCGATTTAGTCGATTGCATGTGAATTTAGTAATAGGACTTATGTGTGACACTTTTGAAATGTGATAGGTTAATCCATAAGGATCTATTAGTGCATGTAATCAAAAGGGTGGACTTGCATGTCAATTTCCCCCATTTAATTACTAGTGGCCAGCCATGACAAAGGGTGATGGGCAAAACATGTCATAAAACATGTTGTGCTAATGGTTTATGGGGGAAAGGATAAAATAATAATGGGAAGGTAAATGATAACAAAAAAAATGTGTGTGGTTGCCCCCCCTTCCATTGCCGTGAATTGAAGGAAGAAAACAAAAGAAAAAAAATGTTCATCTTCTTCTCCTACCCCTCTCAAGCCGAAACTAACCAAGAAATGGAAGAAAGCACACCTAAGGCATTCGGCCATCTTGTGTGGGGGGAATTAAGGTATGATATCATGTGATTCTGTTGGAATTTTTGTGAAGTTGAGTTTGTTTTGGTGCTCATAACATGACCCATGTGTTAATTTTTGAGTTTGTGTTGCAAGAAACATTTGGTTATGTCCTTATATGTCAAATTGATGATAAATTTTTGATATTTGGTGAATGAATATGGGTTTCGGTCATGGTAGATAACAAAGAATGTGGTTGTTGTTCTTGTTAATTTGGATGAATTTTTGGTGGATAGGTGCTTGAATCAAACAAATGATCATGTGTGTACACTAGGTGCTAGTTGAGAAGAATCGGTCACTATATTGGAGGCCATTGCCGAATATGAGTTTAGTTATTGAGTTGATGGAATAAAAGAATGCTTAAAGATGTGTCACAACAAATTATATGTTAAGCTAAGGTTGTTAAATTATCAATCTTTCTTCCTAGCCGAATATGTGTTTATAAAGTTGAGTTGTTAAATAGATTTTGAAGTTAGCCCATGCATTTATTTTTGAATTTAAGAAGAATGATACATTCGACTATGCTTTGATGTGCTTGGATTGTTGTTCATTGAGTAAATGATTGAGGAATGGTTAGAAGAATTTGAATGCTAAACTAGTTGATTTGTTTGATGATATATATATATATATGTATTCGGCAATGGGATAAAATGTGTATTAAGGTAAGTTTCATGGTGATTATGCTTGTCATGTTGGGTTAATATTCGGCATTGAGTAATGTGGGGTAAGGTGATTAATTGGCTATGAAATTAGCTAAATTGAATAGGTATGTTTAATAATATGCTTAGTATAATGTATGATCTTATAACTCGGTTTGGTATTGAGATAAAGGTTAGATGTATGATTGGATTTTGGTATGTGTTAAATTGGTCAATCAAAGATTAAATGATATGTGATTGCCAAATGTGATTGTTAAGTGAATAATATTAGTTAAGTACTTAAGCAAATCTATTGTTTTACTTAAGCTTAAGAGCAAAGAGGATCAAAGTCGGATAGGGGAAAAGAGAAAGTAAACGAATAGCCGTGGACATCTAATCGTCGACCACTTCCGAGGTAAGTTTTAAGTGATTAAACGTTGAGTAAATTCAATCATAATAGGACATAATGAGTTGATTTAATAAGATATGATGTGGCCATGATATGTCTTAAACTCAAATGGTAAGTTCATATGTGTTTGGACTAGGAAGGTTAAGAGCAAATTGTAATAATTTGCTTTGGACAGCAGCAGTAACGTGATTTTAGAAAATCACTATAAATTGTTGGTGTGGAATTATAGGCCGAATAAAATATGTAATCAAGGCTTAATTAGTCTAGTTTCTTATAAAAGAGACCTTGTGAGCAAAAAAATTTCCTATAAAGAGATATTTAAAGTTGTGTGAGACGGTGTCAGAATGACTCCGAAATCCCCTGTTCTGTTTTTAGAAAATCATTATAAATTGTACAAAAATGGTTATAAGATAAAATTTATATGTTTAGACTCCTTAATGAGTCTAGTTTCAAATGAAATCAAATACAACACATTTTGAATTCTGTAAAATGAGAAATTTGATTCGTAGTGAAGAGTTGTCAGATTAGTCAAACAGTGAAACAGGGGAAACTTTAAGAAAAATCTGGTATTGATTGGCCAAACCTAAAATTCTGAAAATTTTATGGATGGAAGATATACGAGTATATATTCAGGGAAAATTAACGGCAAGTGATTTGGAGTTTTTTAGCTCCAGTTATAAATAATTTAGTGACTACTGCTCAGGAAAACAGCTCATAGTGAATATGTGATTTTGTTGTAAACATGGATAAAACTTGTTTTAGTTACTCATAAGCTATTGATTAAACCCATACGTGAATTCTAAATCGTGATATTGTAAAATGATACATGAGTGTTAGATGGATCTTTGATATTAAAATTTGTGAAATTGTAAGTTTATGAGTATTCGAATATGAAATGATAGTATGGCGTGAAATTGAATTATTCATTGGGAAATGATTAATGTAGATTCGGCCAAGACAATGTGTATACATGATAGTATATGTGATATGTGAAGTATATTTGGATAATTGTGATGTGAATGTATATATATGTGAAAAGGCCTAATGGCCGATGTGATGAATATGAAAGTGTATATATGTGATAAGGCCGAATGGCCAATGTGATGAATGTGAAAGTGTATATATATGTGATAAGGCCTAATGGCCGATGTGATGAATGTGAAAGTGTATATATGTGATAAGGCCTAATAGCCGATGTGATGAATGTGAAAGTGTGTATATATGTGATAAGGCCGAATGGCCAATGTGATGAATGTGAAAGTGTATATATATGTGATAAGGCCTAATGGCGATGTGATGAATGTGAAAGTGTATATATGTGATAAGGCCTAATAGCCGATGTGATGAATGTGAAAGTGTATATATGTGATGAGGCCTAATGGCCGATGTGATGAATGTGAAAGTGTATATATGTGACAGAGCCGAGTGGCCAACGTGATGGATGTGAAAGTGTATAAATGTGATAAGTCCCGAAGGGCAATTGTGTCAGTACTATATCCGGGTTAAAACCCCGCAGGCTTTATGTGAGATTATTATCCTGATTAATGTCCGTAGGCTTCGTGCTCATACTATATCCGAGCTTTAAAGACCCGACGGCTAAATGCTAGGATTCAAGTAAGACTTTGATATTGAGTATTTGCATTAAGTTACCATCAAATATGTATTATGTATTCAAGATGTTCAGGTACGTATTACTTACTCATCGGTGGAGTGATTTCGAGGTGAATTATCAGTATCAAAGAGGTAGGTAAATGTGATTAATATTATAACTCCAAATGTGAGAATGTGCTTTGGAAATATTTGAACATCTAGGTCATTATTATTCGAAAGTATATATGTGGCAGCCAAGTGTTGCGTTTAATGATATTATAGATCGAGATGAAGCTCTAGATTAACTTCATCGAACAGTTGAAATGAATGACCAATAATAGTGATTGAGAACACTTTGTCTTGCTTAAAACTTACTAAGCATTAAATGCTTACTCCGTTCTTTGAATCTCTGTTTTATAGATTTTGGTTCGTCAGCTATCGGACTCGGGATTATTGAAGTCGAAGTCGCCCACACTATCAAAGCCCTTTTGGTACACTTTTGGTTGAACTCTGAAAATGGCATGTATAGGACTACCCTTTTGTAGTGGGTCATGGACCCTTTGGATTTGTATAATTTTGGATAGCCATGCGAAAATGGCTTATATATGTTTGAGCATAATGTTATAATCATTTGGTATGGATATGGTTATTGAGAGGTGTGGATATGCTTAACAAGGATTGGCCATGGGAATGGTTAATCACTATCATAATTTGTGCTATTTATGCTAAAAGGGCTAGTTGAATCATGGAAACTATGAAACAGGTAAAGTCTACCTTAAAGGCAGATGCTGACAGCAGCAGTGATGTAGATTTGGAAAATCACTAAAAATAGTAGGAATAGAATTAAATAGTGAATAAATTATTTAAATGAACCTTGATGAATCCAATTTCATATGGAAGAAACGAAACGGTCATATGAGTGGTATGTTAAGAGATAATTAGGTTTTCGTGAGACAGGGCCAGAACGGTTTCTGGATTCGCTGTTCCGAATTTGGAAATTCATTATAAATTAACCAGAGATAATTAGGAGTCATGCCATATATGTATAGATTCCTCTTTGAGTCTAGTTTCTATAGAAACAAACGGCATCAGCATTGAAGCCCTGTACAGGGAGATATCCAAATCGTAATGCATGAAGGTCAGTGTAGTCGCACCTTGTAACAGGGGAGACTTTAACTAATAAACTGTACTAATTTGCCTGACCAAAAATTCTAGAAAAAAATATGTAGATGGAAATATGAGTCTAGTTTCAGGGAAAAATTACGAAACTGATTTTCGGGTTTTAAAACTCAAGATATGATTTTTAAGGTGACAGTGACACAGTTAGCCAACTGCCTGGAAATTTTTAAATTGGACTGCAAAGAAGTGATTTAAGTCTGCAAACCCCTCGTGTCTGACTCCGGCGACGGACTCGGGTACGGGTTGTTACAATTTTATTGGTATCAGAGCTACGGTTTAGTTGATTCTAGGACTACCGTAATACGTTTGGGTCTAGCTATACATGCCATTATGTGAACATTTGATAGTGTGGTGATTTCTGACAATTGAAAATGTGTTTATTTATTGTAATGAATTCTGATCCCGATCAAGCTGTAGCAGATGGTATTGAGAGGACTGAGACATGCTTATGATGTGTCAATATTGAGAAGGGTATAACATAAGTAAGTTTTGAGTAATTGAATTTGGTATTTAACTTAAAATGCCATGATATACATGTATGATAGATGAATGATGTCCCATTGTCCTTATCATAATAAGGTTATTAGAGAAATGAACAAAGGAAGAGATTGGGGATATATGCTTTTGTGTGATTGCTTATTGAGCTGAAAGTTTAGTAAAAGAAGCATACATGTATTAGATTTGAATGATATTTACGACTTAAAGTCAAGAATCATGTTATATGTTTACATGTGAATGAATTGATTAAATTATAAATGTGATTTGTGCCATGTGAAACATGATAACATGTGAATAAATATGTATGAGACTCAGTGATGTGAATCCGAGTTTAAAGACCCGCTGACTATATGAAGAGATTATGTCCAAGTAAAGACCCGATGGCTATGTACAGAGATTATGTCCGGATTAAAATTCACTGGCTTTGTATGGAGATTTCATCCGAGCTAAAGGTCTCGACGATGATCCGGGCTAAGTCCCGAAGAGCATTCGTGCTAGTGATGTATCCGGGCTAAGTCCCGAAGAGCATTCGTGCTAGTGATGTATCCGGGCTAAGTCCCGAAGAGCATTCATGCTAGTGATGTATCCGGGCTAAGTCCCGAAGAGCATTCGTGCTAGTGATGTATCCGGGCTAAGTCCCGAAGAGCATTCATGCTAGTGATGTATCTGGGCTATGTCCCGAAGAGCATTCTTGCTAGTGATGTATCCGGGCTAAGTCCCGAAGAGCATTCATGCTAGTGTTGTATCCGGACTAAGTTCCGACCGGACTAAGTTTCGAAGAGCATTCGTGCTAGTGATATATCCGGGCTAAATTTCGAAGAGCATTCGTGCTAGTGTTGTATCCGGACTAAGTTCCGAAGAGCATTCATGCTAGTGATATATCCGTGCTAAGTTCCGAAGAGCATTCGTGCTGGTGTTATATCCGGGCTAGGTCCGAAGAGCAATCATGCTGGTGACGTGTATTCGGGCCTTCGTGCCTAGTAGGCTTCGTGCCGGTAATTTGAGCAAAGTTTAAGTATTCATTACTATACGAATTCAAATTTAAATGAGATGATATGTTTAAAAGTGTACATACATGATGTTTATAGACTTGGTTAAGTCATTTCAATGTGTAATAACGAATGAATAAGAGCACTATGTGTGTGAATGATTAGAGGCACTGTGTGTGTGCAAATTCCTTTAACCGAGCACTATGAGTGCGAGATCGGTCAATGGGCACTAAGTGTGTGAAGTGGAATTCATGTAAGACCTCGTCTGGGACGAAGACATTGATTTGAGATAGTGTGTAAGACCATGTCTGGGACATGGCATCGGCTCGATGTGTGAGCATATGTAAGACCATATCTAGGATATGGCATTGTAAGAGCTATATGTGCTTAATGAGTATCCGTAATGATTTCGAATGATTCAATGGGTATCGTTAACAGTGATTAAATGTGCTAAATGAATTCAATGTTCAGGTATGTGGAAGTTGATTTTCTGTTGGAAACAGGTTAAGTTGAATAGTGAGATATGATGGAGTTATAAAGTATATTTATTGGGATGTTTGAGTATATGTGTACTTTCGGTCAGGTTACAGCTTATACATGAATGAAAATGTGGGTTACAAATATGTGGGTTGATGATGTGAATTATACATGTTAATATGTACTTAATATGTGTTTGAAATGCAATTGTGAATTAAATTAAGTGATTATTGCTTATGAAATCAAGAAAATGAGATATATGCGCATACTTGTAGAAATGTTTATGTATTTGTTTTAAGATAAGAAAATGATTTTATAGATCGATGCGAAATCAATAATGAATTACAATTGCTATCGATGAGCTAATGTCTTTGTGGATATAATTCAATAAGAGGACGTTATCCTAAACTATGCATCGGTAGAAATTTTCGAGGACGAAAATTTCTTAAGTGGGGGAGAGTTGTGACAGCCCTAAAATGACCCTAGTCGGAAAGCGGTTTCGGGACCGCTAAACCGAGTCATCAAATTATTTGAATATGATATTTATTGTCTAAAATATATGAATATGAATGTGTGAAAGTTTTAAGCTTCGATTTAGTCGATTGCATGTGAATTTAGTAATAGGACTTATGTGTGACACTTTTGAAATGTGATAGGTTAATCCATAAGGATCTATTAGTGCATGTAATCAAAAGGGTGGACTTGCATGTCAATTTCCCCCATTTAATTACTAGTGGCCAGCCATGACAAAGGGTGATGGGCAAAACATGTCATAAAACATGTTGTGCTAATGGTTTATGGGAGAAAGGATAAAATAATAATGGGAAGGTAAATGATGACAAAAAAAAATGTGTGTGGTTGCCCTCCCCCTTCCATTGCCGTGAATTGAAGGAAGAAAACAAAAGAAAAAAAAATGTTCATCTTCTTCTCCTACCTCTCTCAAGCCGAAACTAACCAAGAAATGGAAGAAAGCACACCTAAGGCATTTGGCCATCTTGTGTGGGGGGAATTAAGGTATGATATCATGTGATTCTTTTGGAATTTTTGTGAAGTTGAGTTTGTTTTGGTGCTCATAACATGACCCATGTGTTAATTTTTGAGTTTGTGTTGCAAGAAACATTTGGTTATGTCCTTATATGTCAAATTGATGATAAATTTTTGATATTTGGTGAATGAATATGGGTTTCGGTCATGGTAGATAACAAAGAATGTGGTTGTTGTTCTTGTTAATTTGGATGAATTTTTGGTGGATAGGTGCTTGAATCAAACAAATGATCATGTGTGTACACTAGGTGCTAGTTGAGAAGAATCGGTCACTATATTGGAGGCCATTGCCGAATATGAGTTTAGTTATTGAGTTGATGGAATAAAAGAATGCTTAAAGATGTGTCACAACAAATTATATGTTAAGCTAAGGTTGTTAAATTATCAATCTTTCTTCCTAGCCGAATATGTGTTTATAAAGTTGAGTTGTTAAATAGATTTTGAAGTTAGCCCATGCATTTATTTTTGAATTTAAGAAGAATGATACATTCGACTATGCTTTGATGTGCTTGGATTGTTGTTCATTGAGTAAATGATTGAGGAATGGTTAGAAGAATTTGAATGCTAAACTAGTTGATTTGTTTGATGATATATATATATATGTATTCGGCAATGGGATAAAATGTGTATTAAGGTAAGTTTCATGGTGATTATGCTTGTCATGTTGGGTTAATATTCGGCATTGAGTAATGTGGGGTAAGGTGATTAATTGGCTATGAAATTAGCTAAATTGAATAGGTATGTTTAATAATATGCTTAGTATAATGTATGATCTTATAACTCGGTTTGGTATTGAGATAAAGGTTAGATGTATGATTGGATTTTGGTATGTGTTAAATTGGTCAATCAAAGATTAAATGATATGTGATTGCCAAATGTGATTGTTAAGTGAATAATATTAGTTAAGTACTTAAGCAAATCTATTGTTTTACTTAAGCTTAAGAGCAAAGAGGATCAAAGTCGGATAGGGGAAAAGAGAAAGTAAACGAATAGCCGTGGACATCTAATCGTCGACCACTTCCGAGGTAAGTTTTAAGTGATTAAACGTTGAGTAAATTCAATCATAATAGGACATAATGAGTTGATTTAATAAGATATGATGTGGCCATGATATGTCTTAAACTCAAATGGTAAGTTCATATGTGTTTGGACTTGGAAGGTTAAGAGCAAATTGTAATAATTTGCTTTGGACAGCAGCAGTAATGTGATTTTAGAAAATCACTATAAATTGTTGGTGTGGAATTATAGGCCGAATAAAATATGTAATCAAGGCTTAATTAGTCTAGTTTCTTATAAAAGAGACCTTGTGAGCAAAAAAATTTCCTATAAAGAGATATTTAAAGTTGTGTGAGACGGTGTCAGAATGACTCCGAAATCCCCTGTTCTGTTTTTAGAAAATCATTATAAATTGTACAAAAATGGTTATAAGATAAAATTTATATGTTTAGACTCCTTAATGAGTCTAGTTTCAAATGAAATCAAATACAACACATTTTGAATTCTGTAAAATGAGAAATTTGATTCGTAGTGAAGAGTGGTCAGATTAGTCAAACAGTGAAACAGGGGAAACTTTAAGAAAAATCTGGTATTGATTGGCCAAACCTAAAATTCTGAAAATTTTATGGATGGAAGATATACGAGTATTTATTCAGGGAAAATTAACGGCAAGTGATTTGGAGTTTTTTAGCTCCAGTTATAAATAATTTAGTGACTACTGCTCAGGAAAATAGCTCGTAGTGAATATGTGATTTTGTTGTAAACATGGATAAAACTTGTTTTAGTTACTCATAAGCTATTGATTAAACCCATACGTGAATTCTAAATCGTGATATTGTAAAACGATACATGAGTGTTAGATGGATCTTTGATATTAAAATTTGTGAAATTGTAAGTTTATGAGTATTCGAATATGAAATGATAGTATGGCGTGAAATTGAATTATTCATTGGGAAATGATTAATGTAGATTCGGCCAAGACAATGTGTATACATGATAGTATATGTGATATGTGAAGTATATTTGTATAATTGTGATGTGAATGTATATATATGTGATAAGGCCTAATGGCCGATGTGATGAATGTGAAACTGTATATATGTGATAAGGCCGAATGGCCAATGTGATGAATGTGAAAGTGTATATATATGTGATAAGGCCTAATGGCCGATGTGATGAATGTGAAAGTGTATATATGTGATAAGGCCTAATAGCCGATGTGATGAATGTGAAAGTGTGTATATATGTGATAAGGCCGAATGGCCAATGTGATGAATGTGAAAGTGTATATATATCTGATAAGGCCTAATGGCCGGTGTGATGAATGTGAAAGTGTATATATGTGATAAGGCCTAATAGCCGATGTGATGAATGTGAAAGTGTATATATGTGATGAGGCCTAATGGCCGATGTGATGAATGTGAAAGTGTATATATGTGACAGAGCCGAGTGGCCAATGTGATGGATGTGAAAGTGTATAAATGTGATAAGTCCCGAAGGGCAATTGTGTCAGTACTATATCCGGGTTAAAACCCCGCAGGCTTTATGCGAGATTATTATCCTGATTAATGTCCGTAGGCTTCGTGCTCGTACTATATCCGAGCTTTAAAGACCCGATGGCTAAATGCTAGGATTCAAGTAAGACTTTGATATTGAGTATTTGCATTAAGTTACCATCAAATAAGTATTATGTATTCAAGATGTTCAGGTACGTATTACTTACTCATCGGTGGAGTGATTTCGAGGTGAATTATCAGTATCAAAGAGGTAGGTAAATGTGATTAATATTATAACTCCAAATGTGAGAATGTGCTTTGGAAATATTTGACCATCTAGGTCATTATTATTCGAAAGTATATATGTGGCAGCCAAGTGTTGCGTTTAATGATATTATAGATCGAGATGAAGCTCTAGATTAACTTCATCGAACAGTTGAAATGAATGACCAATAATAGTGATTGAGAACACTTTGTCTTGCTTAAAACTTACTAAGCATTAAATGCTTACTCCGTTCTTTGAATCTCTGTTTTATAGATTTTGGTTCGTCAGCTATCGGACTCGGGATTATTGAAGTCGAAGTCGCCCACACTATCAAAGCCCTTTTGGTACACTTTTGGTTGAACTCTGAAAATGGCATGTATAGGACTACCCTTTTGTAGTGGGTCATGGACCCTTTGGATTTGTATAATTTTGGATAGCCATGCGAAAATGGCTTATATATGTTTGAGCATAATGTTATAATCATTTGGTATGGATATGGTTATTGAGAGGTGTGGATATGCTTAACAAGGATTGGCCATGGGAATGGTTAATCACTATCATAATTTGTGCTATTTATGCTAAAAGGGCTAGTTGAATCATGGAAACTATGAAACAGGTAAAGTCTACCTTAAAGGCAGATGCTGACAGCAGCAGTGATGTAGATTTGGAAAATCACTAAAAATAGTAGGAATAGAATTAAATAGTGAATAAATTATTTAAATGAACCTTGATGAATCCAATTTCATATGGAAGAAACGAAACGGTCATATGAGTGGTATGTTAAGAGATAATTAGGTTTTCGTGAGACAGGGCCAGAACGGTTTCTGGATTCGCTGTTCCGAATTTGGAAATTCATTATAAATTAACCAGAGATAATTAGGAGTCATGCCATATATGTATAGATTCCTCTTTGAGTCTAGTTTCTATAGAAACAAACGGCATCAGCATTGAAGCCCTGTACAGGGAGATATCCAAATCGTAATGCATGAAGGTTAGTTTAGTCGCACCCTGTAACAGGGGAGACTTTAACTAATAAACTGTACTAATTTGCCTGACCAAAAATTCTAGAAAAAAATCTGTAGATGGAAATATGAGTCTAGTTTCAGGGAAAAATTATGAAACTGACTTTCGAGTTTTAAAACTCAAGATATGATTTTTAAGGTGACAGTGACACAGTTAGCCAACTGCCTGGAAATTTTTAAATTGGACTGCAAAGAAGTGATTTAAGTCTGCAAACCCCTCGTGTCCGACTCCGGCGACGGACTCGGGTACGGGATGTTACAGTTCTCGCAAATCAGGTGTGTAAAGGACACCCACTCGTAGACTAGATCGGCAAAAGTTGAAATGCCGAAATGCCGAAAAGCCAGCATTTTGTGAACTTGCGAGCGTACGAGTACTCGTGAGATGGTTTGGTTGTTAATTTTGGTAATCACAAGCGGTATGATTGCAGAGTGCGCAATTTCGTGCACTTCGGTATATTTGGGCTTAATGGGCCAAAATCGGGTTAATGGGCCAACGGGCCCAATTCAATAAAAACACTCGATAAGTGTTTCTGTTAATGTGTTAATAGCTGTAATATGAGTGTAAACCCTAAAATAGTTAAATTTACTAAAATACCCCTAAGTATGAAAATTACCATTATACCCCTAGGTACAAAATTACCATTATACCGCTAGGGTTAATTTTGACTGAAATGCATGACATTCTGATTCAATTTGTTGTATGCCATGACATGTATATCTATTGCATAGGATATGGGTTATATTGATGGAGGAAGCGTTCTAGTGGCTCTGCCACAAATATCTGATCTGGTGGCTCTGCCACAAATATCTGTTTCTGGTGGCTATGCCACAATATCTGTATCTGGTGACTCTGTCACAATATCTGTTCTGGCAGCCATGCTACAAATTCTGTGACGTGTAGCGGATGGGTGGGTCGAGTAGTCTCCCCACATGGTGTAAGGTTGGCACGGGGGTGTACACGGATGGATATGGGTTAGGTTTTCTGCATACAAGATATATCTGTTCTGTGTCTGTTATGGGCCTTTGGGCTTTATTTTGAATTTTTTATAGGGCTAAGGCCTAACTTAATCTGTTTCTGTGGTTTGAACTGATCTGGACTATGGTTGGGTTATTTTACACGCTGAATTTTCCAAACTCACCCCTTAATTTTATCCGTGCAAGTAACCCCTAACCATAGTGGACTTGGAGCTGAGAGGGATTCGGAGTGGCCACATGTTTTGTAAGCTCAATTTTCTTCTTATGACTGGATTGGTTTCATTTACTTTAATTGCTTTGGGTTTTAAGTTGTAATAAGGCCGCTGTCATTATTTTTAATTGCTTTAGTATGATTATTAGCTTAGGCATGATATGGATTTGAATGTTTGAAATTGAATAGCTCTAGGGCGCATTTTTAAAAGAGATTACCTGATTTCAAAATATCGTGAAACAAGACAAAGCTTCCGAAATAAAAACGTTTTCAAATATTAATAAGTGTTTTCAAAGGCTTAAAATGAAATGATTTTTCCTGAACAATCATTCAGTTAAAGTGTGGCAATGGTTGTGTGCATATCTAGGAGTGGATCCGTGGAGAGCTTGGTACTTAAGCAATCTAATAGACTCACCTCCTCTTTTTCTGGCATCCTACCTGGTGCACAGCTTCCATTCACTTTAATCTATAACGAAAATACCCTTAAATCACTAAGAAAGATTTTAGCTAAGACATGACCTATACAGTAACGCTTCAATGTGACACACCAGATTCGGCCGTAACGTCTGGGCTGAGTTTTGGGTGTTACATTTAGTGGTATCAGAGACAAGTTACAACAACTCGGCTGTGGAATGGGTTTCAAAAAAAAGTTTTAGATTTTCTTCGTACAAATAAATAATTTCAAGGGTAGCATATCCGGTTTTCTAAAATTTGATTCTGAGTAGGTGGCACACCGAATCTCCAACCCAAGTCTGTAAGTATCATTTTGAATTTTTCTGAATATTTCTGAATAATCAGCTATATGCCTGTACTGAAACCTTATTATGATACTCTAGTTAGGGTGATGATGGAACTGTAGAAATTTTTGGATAAGTAGATTAAAGACTGTAGCTAGGATACGATTTCGCGAAAACCAAAACTCTGAATTACTGTCTGTTCATAAAACATCTGTAATAAACACTGAAATACTTAATTGATACATAAAATTTGTAATCAGATAATATGACATAAGTACGAGAGCAGCTCGTGGAAGGGGTCGTGGACATGGCAGAGGTAGTACACAGGCTGGGTCTTCGTCTTCAGGACATATGCTGGCGGCAGATGCATCGGTACCACCGGCAACAGAAGTAGAGTCTTATGATCGAGGTACCGGGGATGACGCTCTATCTCAGGTAATGCTTCGTGTTCTAGAAAGGGTTGCTGGGGCAAGTACGGGTAACGAAATTCGAAGATCTATTTTCGTGCGACTCCGGGCTAACGGGGCAAAGATTATTAGGGGCCTATCTGGTGTAGCCCTGAATGTGGCTGAGTCTTGGTTAGAGGCTACGGAACGGATTATGGATGACTTAGACTGTTCCGTAGAGCAGAAACTGAAGGGAGCCATATCATTGCTACGGGATGAGGCTTATCAGTGGTGGCTCACTGTAAGAGATGGGACCCCTGCTGACAGGGTGACTAGGGAGCTGTTTAAGATAGTCTTCAAGGGAAAGTATGTTGGGGCAAGTTATGTGGACGCCCGCAAGAAAGAATTTCTGAATCTGGTTCAAGGGGGTAAGACGGTTGGTGAGTACGAGGCTGAGTTTCTGAAGCTGAGCCGGTATGCCGTTGGGATAGTTGCTACGGAGCATGAACGTAGTGTGTGCTTCGAGGATGGTCTTAGAGATGAACTTCGGGTGCTAATTGCTCCGCAGAGGGAGCGAGACTTTTCTGCTTTGGTGGAGAAAGCTAAGATAGCTGAGGAGGTGAAGCATACTGAAAGATAGAATCATGAAAAGGATCGGAACCGATTTCGGAGGGATTCGAGACCCTCGGTGGTGCAAATAGTGTGCTAAAAGGGAAATAGTAGAAGATCCAGTTCGAGTAGTTCTGATGAATGTTGTTAGACCACAAGTTTGTGGGGACTGTGGTAAGGTACATCTGGGTGAGTGTAGGAAACGTTCTGGTGCTTGTTTTCGGTGCGGATCTATGAAGCATAAAGTAAAAAACTGTCCGCAGAAAATAGATCAGGTTCAAGTTACAGAATGGAGGGTTACTCAACCGGTGAGAGGTGGACCACAACCACCGAGAGGACGTGGACAAGGTAGGGGCGGTAATGGAAATGGTCAAGGTCGAGGACTACTCGACAGAGGGGTCAGAAATGCTGAGGCTTGACAGCCAACGTTGATGTATGCAGCTCATCGCCAAGAGGAGGGTGTTGCACCAGACGTCATAACTGGTACGTTCTTGATTTCTAGCATGCCGTATACTGCTTTGATAGATATTGGATCTACTCATTTGTATTTTGCATGTGCCATATCTGGGTCGTTGGGTGTGCACTCTAAGGAGACTGTGAGTGGTGTATTTGTACTATGTCCTTTAGGCCACTCGGTTAGGGTAGACAAACTGTATAGATACGTGCCTTTAGAAACTCAAGGAAAGATTTTCTCTAGAGACTTGATGGAGTTACCATTCAGAGATTTCGACCTCATTCTGGGGATGGATTGTCTTGTTAAGCATAGGGCAACTCTAGACTGTGCAGCTAAGCGTATGGTGTTAAAGACCGCTGAGGGTGAGGAGGTTATGATGATAGGTGAGCGAAGGGATTATTTATCCAATGTGGTGTTGGCATTGAGAGCCGAGAAGTGGATTCGTAAGGGTTGTAAGGCTCATCTGGCATTTGTGAGTCAGTCGGAGACTGAGGGTCTGACGGTGGATAAGTTAGAACCGCTAAGGAGTTCCAAGATGTTTTTCCAGAAGAGCTCTCGGGATTGCCTCCGAACTGAGAAGTCGAGTTTGGAATTAACTTGTTTCCTGGAACGACACCAGTGTCCATCGCACCATACAGTATGGCACTGAAGGAGTTAGTGGAGCTGAAAGCACAGATTCAAGAGTTGTTGGATAGAGGCTTTATTAGGCCGAGTGTGTCCCCGTGGGGAGCACCGGTGTTGTTTGTGAAAAAGAAGGATGGGACAATACAGATGTGCATCGATTATCTTTAGTTCAACAAACTGACGATTAAGAATAATTACCCTCTGCCAAGAATGGACGACTTGTTTGATCAACTTAGAGGAGCGTCGGTATTTTCCAAAATTGATCTTTGATCTGGACATCATCAATTAAGGGTCAAGGAGGTGGATATTCATAAGACGATATTCAGGACTCGGTATGGTCATTAAGAGTTTTTGGTTATGCCATTTGGGTTGATGAACGCTCCTGCAGCATTTATGGATTTGATGAATCAGGTATTCCAACCATTCTTGGACCGATTCATGGTCGTTTTTATTGACGATATTCTAGTGTATTCTGAAACTGAAGAGAAACATGATGAACATCTCCGCATTGTACTGCAAGTATTGAGGGAGAGGGAACTTCGTGCGACATTTTGTAAGTGTGAATTCTAGTTGAGGGAGGTAACCTTCCTAGGTCATGTTGCCTCTGCTGAGAGGATTAAGGTGGACCCTCAAAAGATTGAAGCGATTCTGGAGTGGAAGCCACCTAGGTCAGTGTCAGAAATTTGGAGTTTCCTGGGTTTAGCAGGGTATTACAGAAGGTTTGTGGAAGGTTTTTCTGTGTTAGCAGCACCTTTGACAAAGCTTATAAGGAAATGAGCACTGTTTGTTTGGACAGAGATGCTACAGGAAGCTTTTGAGAAGTTGAAGGAAGTTCTAACCGAGGCATCTGTATTAATTCAGCCGGAGTCTGGGAAGGATTTTACCATGTATAGTGACGCATCACATGTGGGTTTGGGCTGTGTGTTGATGCAAGAGGGTAAGGTTGTTGCTTATGCATCGCGACAGCTTAAGCCTCACGAGGTGAACTATCCTACTCACGACCTTGAATTGGCAGCAGTAATCTTTACACTTAAGATTTGGAGACACTACCTGTACGGAGAAAGGTGTGTCATATACAAGGATCATAAAAGTCTCAAGTACTTGCTAACTCAAAAGGAGTTGAACCTTAGGCAACTGAGATGGATAGAGTTGCTTAAAGATTATGAATGTTTGATTGAGTATCACCCAGGCAAGGCTAATGTGGTAGCAGATGCCCTAAGCCGCAGAACTGTAGTTGATCTGCGAGCAATGTTTGCTCGTTTGAGTCTGTATGATGATTGTAGTATGTTGGCTGAGTTGCAAGTAAGGCCAGCCTAGGTGGATCAGATTAAGGAAAAGTAGTTGAAGGATGAGTCTTTAGTTTCTCAATTCCAACAAGTTGAGAAAGGGGAAACTTTTGAGTTTGGATTGAATAGTAAAGGAGTTCTGTCTTCCCAAGGGAGAGTTTGCATTCCGAAGGACTCTGACTTAAGGTAGTCAATACTGAAAGAAGCTCATGGAGGACTTTGTGCTATGCATCCTGGAGTGAATAAATTGTATCACGACCTGCGAGAATTGTATTGATGGCTTGGGCTTAAGTGAGAAGTAACGAAGTTTGTGGGGAAATGCCTGACATGCCAGCAGGTGAAAGTTGAACATCAACTACCTTCCAGACTTTTGCAGCCAGTAAAGATACCACTTTGGAAATGAGAGAGGGTAACCATGGACTTTGTGAGTGGGCTATCCTTTGCAGCGACGAAGAAGGACTCAGTTTGGGTGATTGTGGATAGGTTGACCAAGTCTGCTCATTTCATATCTGTCCTCACTGACTATTCACTTCAGAAGTTAGCCAAATTATACGTAGCAGAGATTGTACGACTTCATGGAGTGTTGGTATCGATTATTTCTGATCGAGATCCTAGGTTCACATCTCAGTTCTGGAAAAAGTTGCATGAGGCGCTGGGAACGCCATTGAACTTTAGCACGGCTTTTCATCCTCAGATGGATGGTCAGTCGGAAAGGGTTATTTAAATTTTGGAAGACATGGTGAGGGGATGCGTTATCAACTTTCGAGGTAGTTGGAAGGATTACTTGCCATTGGCAGAGTTTGCGTATAACAATGGTTATCAGGCGAGTATCCGAATGGCACCATATGAAGCGCTGTATGGACGTAGGTGTCGTACACCTAGTTATCGGACCGAACTGGGGGAACAATAGGTTCTTGGACCTGAGTTGGTAGCGAATACTGAGGATAAGATTAGAATAATCAGAGATCGGTTAAAGGAAGCATCTAATAGGAAAAAGTCCTATGCAGATTTGAAGCGTAAGGAGATTGAGTATTCAGTGGGTAAGATGGTCTTCTTGAAGGGTTCACCTTGGAAAAAGATATTAAGGTTTGGTAAGACGGGCAAGGTGAGTCTGCGGTTCATTGGGCCTTATCAGATTCTGAAGCGAGTAGGTCCTGTGGCTTACCAATTGGAATTACCTCCAGAGTTAGACAGGATTCACGATGTTTTCCACATCTCCATGTTAAGGTGATATCGTTCTGACCTTACTCATGTCGTGCCGGTTGCAGAGGTTGAAGTGCGACCTGATTTGACTTTCGAGGAAGAGCCTGTGCAGATATTGGATCATGATGTTAAGGTTCTAAGAAGGAAGTCAGTTCCCTTGGTAAAAGTGCATTAGATTAATCATGGCAGAGAGGAAGCTACTTGGAAGCCAGAAGAGGCGATGCAACAACAATACTCTCATTTGTTTGAGTCAGGTAAATTTTGAGGACAAAATTTCTTTAAGGAGGGTAGAGTTGTAACGCCTCAATTTTTGATGTTTCTGTAATTTTCAATGAAGTTTAGAAATACTGTGATTCGACTGTCTGGTGTGGGTCTGAGTATGTTGGTGGGCCTTTAAAAGGCCCAAGAGTAAATTTAATTCGAGACTATTCTTGAATTTTAATTTTGGCGAGAGAGGGTTCTGGCGATATGGGCTTCTAAAATTGAGGTGGTAAAATAGGACACAAAAAGATCTGTGGTAAGTGGCATGTGGTGCCACCTAGGTGTTTGGGGAGTGACGTGTGGATGATTAGGGGGAGCCAGAGTTCAAGTCACAAGGTAAACGTGTTGTCACTTTTATTTTTGTGTGCATATGCCGGGCATGTGATAGAGCTTAAGTGAAAATCCGGCTAGGGCTTTAGGAAGGTTGGGACGTGGGTCTGAATGGCCATTAGGGCAAGCTTTATTTTTTTTGTTTTACCGAATTAGGGTTAGCCACCTAGAGCCTTCACTTTTATTCTATTCTCGTCCCAGTGTCGCAAAAAGCCAAAAAACGCAAAGTTAGATCTCTTAAGTGCCGAATTCTTCCTTCTCTTCTCCTCTCTTCTTCTATTTTCTTTTTCTCCTTTTTTTCTTCTCTAGCCGAAACATTCCTACCATTCCACTCATCTCCTATTTCATTTCCATTCTTTTCTAAACCTCTATAGCCGATTGCCATAAAAGCTGAAATCCCAAAAGTTGTTTCTTGTGCCGATTTCTTCTAGTCAAAATCCACCTATTTTCTTCATCTCTTCTGGCCAATTTTCACATCGTCTAAACCTCAACCCCTGTCGGCAATACCACTACAAAAACCATCATACCAAATCATCTTCCTCTTCACAGTTCCAAAAGCATAAAACACCATAGTTTTTAGGGACGTAGAGCCAAATCTTTGGATCTCTAAGATTCGATTTCTCCTAGTTTTTAAGGGCTGGATCTGCATCAGATCTGAGTAGAAACAGAAGTGGAATCGTTTTGGTTGAAAGAACCTGAGGTAGGTACTCAAATCTATTCTTTATTTCGGGTTTTAGAATTGCCGAAATCCCTAAAGGCATAGGGAGGCTGTCGATTGGAGCTTAAGGCTCTAAGGGTTGTAACAATTGATTGTTTTGGTGTTAGTGTGATCCAAAGGCTTCTGATCGAATGCTTGGATAAGTGGAACGACTAGATCTAGATCTAGTCTCTAGTTTTGGCAAAGGTAGGATCTCAAGGGCCATAGGTATTGATGGCCAACTATGGTAAGTAAGTTTATGATGGTTGCCATTGTATTTTGGATCTGATATGTCTAGTGACAATTGTAGGATATCGTAGGAGATTTCGGTAGCAGTTGTCGCAAATCAAGTGTGTAAACGACACCCACTCATAGACTAGATCGGCAAAAGCTGAAAAGCCAAAATGCCAAAAAGCTTGCATTTTGTGAACTTGCGAGCATATGACTGCTCGTAAGATGGTTTGGTTGTTAATTTTGGTAATCACAAGCGGTATGATTGTAGAGTGCACAATTTCGTGGACTTCGGTATATTTGGGCTTAATGGGCCGAAATCGGGTTAATAGGCCAACGGGCCCAATTCGATAAAAACGCTCGGTAAGTGTTTCTGTTAATGTGTTAATGGCTGTAATATGAGTGTAAACCCTAAAATAGTTAAATTTACTAAGATACCCTTAAGTATGAAAATTACCATTATACCCCTAGGTGCAAAATTACCATTATACTACTAGGGTTAATTTTGACTGAAATGCATGATATTCTGATTCTGTTTGTTGTATGCCATGACATGTATATCTGTTGCATGGGATATGGGTTATATTAATGGAGGAAGCGTTCTGGTGGCTCTGCCACAAATATCTGATCTGGTGGCTCTGCCACAAATATCTGTTTCTGGTGGCTCTACCACAATATCTGTATCTAGTGACTCTGTCACAATATCTGTTCTGGCAGCCATGCCGTAAATTTTGTGACGTGTAGTAGATAGGTGGGTCGAATAGTCTCCCCACATGGTGTAAGGTTGGCACGGGGGTGTATATGGATGGATATGGGTTGGGTTTTCTGCATAGAAGATATATTTGCTCTATTTCTGTTATGGGCCTATGGGCTTCATTTTGAATTCTTAATAGGGCTAAGGCCCAACTTAATCTGTTTCTGTGGTTTGAACTGATCTGGACTATGGTTGGGTTATTTTACACACTGAGTTTTCCAAACTCACCCCTTAATTTTATTCGTGCAGGTAACCCTCAACCATAGTGGACTTGGAGCTGAGAGGGATTCAGAGTGGCCACATGTTTTGCAAGCTTAATTTTCTTCTTATGACTGGATTAGTTTCATTTACTTTAATTGCTTTGGGTTTTAAGTTGTAGCAAGGCCGCTTTAATTATTTTTAATTGCTTTAGTATGATTATTAGCTTAGGCATGATATGGATTTGAATGTTTGAAATTGAATATCTCTAGGGCACGTTTTTAAAAGAGATTACTTGATTTCAAAATATCGTGAAACAAGACAAAGCTTCAAAAATGAAAACGTTTTCAAAAATTAATAAGTGTTTTCAAAAGCTTAAAATGAAATGGTTTTTCCTGAACGATCATTCAGTTAAAGTGTGGCAATTGTTGTGTGCATGTCTAGGAGTGGATTCGTGGAGAGCTTGGTTCTTAAGCAGTCTAATAGACTCACCTCCTCTTTTTCTGGCATCCTACCTGGTGCACAGCTTCCATTCACTTCAATCTATAACTAAAATACCCTTAAATCACTAAGAAAGATTTTAGATAAGACATGACCTATACAGTAACGCTTCAATGCGACACACCGGATTCAACCGTAACGTCTGGGCCGGGTTTGGGGTGTTAGTTTTTCTTATACTTTAAGCCTAGCCGAACCTTTATTACTCTTATAGCAGTCCACATTTCTCTTTTATTTCACAAATTTACTACCCATTTTACAACTTTTACACTTTAGTCCTGTTTAAGCATTTTCATGCAAAATCACTTAGTAAATGTTGTTAAACGTACATCAATTTTTCATATTCTTTCCTTAAACATCAAAACACAAGCAAGTCATGCATGGGTCAATTTTTGAACATGAACCCTACTTTAAAATATGGGTAGAGATGGATAGATCATGTCACGAGGACTTAAAAAATGCAAAGAACATTAAAAACGGGGCTTGGGAATGCTTACTATTGAGCTTGGAAGCTTGAAAACCCTAGCCATGGTGTTCTCCTTGGCTCACACGGCCATGAGGTAGAAGATAGACAAATTCTGGCTATTAATTTGTCTTTTAGTCCATTTAATCACTAAATAACCAATTTACCCCTAAAGCCTTTCTTTGGAATATTTTTACCATGCATGTCCATTTTTGTCCAAATTTTTAGAACTTGGTCAAATTACTATTTAAGGACCTCTAATTAATGATCCAATTCAATTTCATGCTAAAAGCTTCTAGAACTCAAGTTTTACAATTTATTCAATGTAACACCCAAAATTTTGGGCCTAGAAGTATTAGATTTTGAGCAGGGGTACAGTTAGGAGTATGTACAGCAAGAAGGTGACACAAATGCATGCTTGCCTTAGTGGTTAAGTGTTCTAGGAAGTGTCCAAGAAGTCTTGGGTTCAAGCTTGAGCAAGTACAAAAAGTTTTGTTTTAAAAAGAATAAGCACTGTCTCTAGGCAGTAGGCTTTTAAGTAAATAAGGGAAAAAGATGACAGAAAGGGCCTGCTGGTCTAGAGGATAAGTGGCGTGTTACTAATGTATGAGGTTTGAAGTTCGAGTCCTGGTTTGCATAATGGGGGTTCTATTTTGCTGCCTAAGTCATTTGGGTAGTGGAGTTTCACCGAAACACTGCTGAGTGGAGTAGAGTTTGAACTGGTCATGGAGGGATTGCAGGAGGGAATGTTAGGATGTGGATAGTGTTTGGTTGGAAGGTTTTGAAAATAGATTATAGGATAAAATTGTGGGGATTTGTGGTGGGAGAAAAGTTGGTGCCGAATGGGATTTGTGGCACTCTAGACTTTCGGTTTTAGGGAGTTTAGCCACTCTATTTTCGGGTGCTGTAAACATATTGGCTCTTTATTTTTCTATGGAGGCCAAATAATGCTAGGGAGGTTTTGGTAGTATCATTCGTTTTTGCTAGCATCAAATTTTCACCTCTCCTGAGGTCCCTCATTTCATCATTTTGCTCTTTTTTCCATTCTTCTTCTTAGCCGAATTCTCTCCTTCCTCTCTCTCTCAGTTCTTTTGACACTATTAATCCTCCTCTTCTGTATCATGTGGTTGGCAGATTATCCCCTATTTTGTCCTCTCTCAAATATTCCTGTTCTTCCAGTAATAGTCAAATACCCTTTTTCCCTTTTCTCTCTATTCCTTTGACTATTTTTGAGTGTCCCTCATTGTATTGCTAAAACCGGATACTCTTCCCCTCATTTCGTTCTGTCAGTTCTCTACCTTTTGTGTTAGCCGAACATTCCATCTCAGGTTTGAGTACACAGTTATTGTTTTCTTCTCTTTTATTTTTGATTTCAATTTAGTAAGGCTTCTCTAACAAATCTGTAAGTGCACATGATTCCCTCTTGTTTCTCTCTACCGTTGCGATATTTCTTCTAACATCTTCCTTCCTCTACTGATTATTGCTAGGGGTGCAATTATTCCACTTTGCCTTTACCATTCTGTGTACTTTCAGCTTTTATGTGGGTGTGGGCTGGATGTTCTTCTAATCTGGACTATGCATTTTCGGTAAGTGACTTTTCGCCTAGTTCAAAATGTTCTTTTGTTTGATTGTTGATAATTTTTGGTTGAAGTGCAGATAACCCCCTAAGGCCTAGTGATTAGTCTCTTGCAAACGGTTTCAATGCGAAAACCACAACCGACTGATCTAAGCAAGTGTTAGGTAATCCTTTGATCAAGTACTTTGGTGGGGGTTTTGACAATTCGATTAGGATGTGATTAACTGAAACTTGCGATTGAATGTAGGTTGGAGTAAGTGTATACTATTCGCATGTTTTCATGAGCAAGGTGTGTAAAACATTGCCTCTTCTTGTAAAACAGAAAAAGCCGAAATAAAACACCATCGGTGCCACATGAACGTGCGCTCGTTGGTGTGGTAGTTTGAACGTAAAAACATGGGCGTTGGATCATGGAGGCTACCCTGAGCGATTTCATGGGCTTAAGCCATTTTGGGCCATATTAGGCCGAAATGGGTCGTGTGGGTCCCATAGGCATGTGGGCCCCTCACGGGTAAACCATACGGACGAGTGGAGAAGATTAGGCCAAACTGTGTAGTTCATATGGCCAAGGCCATTTTTGGGCTTGTGGGCCACACAGGCGTGTAGGCCTATATGGGCCTTGGGCCCATTTTCATTGTTTGACTGTTAAGGTTGCACGGGTTGCCCGAGATGACTATGGACCTACTATTGGGTTGATAAGCATACCTCGACCCCAAATTTTATAAATGTTTGTTATGCCCTAATAAACTGTAATTTATACATATTTTTACCCCATGCTTAACGCATTTTATGGATAATTTTCCATTAGAATTTGTGAATTCGATGCTCTTAATGCCTGAATTTCATGTTTTATACTTAGGAGAGCATAGAAGAGCGAAAGGAACAAGAAACAGGCCAAAAACGGAGAAAATGGGCCAAAGTACGAAACCAACATGGCCTGGACTTCCTCACACGGGTAGCACACGGCCGTGTCAATTTGGCAGGCTCGAGCACGGCCTGAAGTAATCGCACACGAGCGTATCCCTGCCGAGCCCAAGTTGAGTCCAATTTGGAAAAGGCTAATTTTGAAGGCTCTTAGGCATTCCAAAACTTATAAATACGCCCTAGAGGAGGAAGAAAAAGGGAGACACAGAATAAGGAGTAAGTAATTACTCCAAGGAAGTCGATTCATGCATCTCAAAAGCCGAATTCACCGTCAAGACTAAAGATCTCTCCTCAATTTCCCCTTCAAGAGTTTTGGGTTTTATTTATGTTTTATATTCTTTATTATTCTGAGATGTTTTCTTATTTTGTTATGAACTAAAACGCCTAAATATCTAAGGGGAATGTAACCTAAGACGAATCTTGTTATTATTTTCTAAATTGTATGATAAATATTTAACTTGTTCTTAATTATGTGTTCTTAATTCTTGTTTTGATATCCCAGGATACTGATTCAAGATAAGCTCTTATTCAGAGGAGAATAGACCCTGTCTAAGAGTACATTTGTCATAATTAAGCGGAGTTGATTGCATGCCCAGACATAAGGTGACAAGATTTTGCCGGATTAGGGTGAAACCTAATAAGGGGATGCATAGATCGAGTTAATGCAACCCTAGGGTGTTAATTAGAGAAAGGTCTCAATTATTCAATCTAGGGATTAGACATTATTAGTCTTGAATAGGGATAATAACATAACTTAGGGATCTCTACGGAACAAGTTAAATGAATAAATCATCTGATTCATAGCCAGAATAACAAGTATAGTCTAGGTGGATTTTGCATTAGGTATTGTCTTAATTCAATCGATTTTCCCAAAAGAAATTCCCCAATTCCATTCTCTGTGAATTCTTAGTTTAGATAATTAGTTAGTTAAAACAAAAACCTCTTTATTCTTAGGCTAGATAAGAAAAAGACAGTCATTACTAGTACTTTTAGTTCATTTGAGTTCGACAATCCGGTCTTGCTAAAACTATACTAATGTTCAATAGGTACACTTGCCTATATTGCGATAATAGTTAGTTTCAAGAACGATTAATTATAAATATTTAAAACCTATCAAGAAATCACGCGATCATGCCCTATGAGTTAAAATGACTATTATACTCCTATGAGATGTATGATTGTAATGAACATGCCATTTTATATATGTCGCATACATGCATGATATTATGATATGTTGCATGGGGATGGGTTGTTATGATTGAAGGAAGTGTACTATACTGGCAGCTCTACTGCAATTTCTGCTTAGTGCTGCAATCGGTGTTATTTTTGGTGTGTAGGGATGAGTGGGTTGATTTTTTCCCCACATGGTGTGTAGGGCTGGACGGAGTGGTGTGTAGAGGCTGGTTGGGTAGGATTTCTGATTGTATATCTGTATTGTTACTGTTACTACACTAGTTACTATTACTGCAATGGGCCAAGGCCCAAACACATGATTTTTTCTGTATTAAGATAGGCTAAAGCCCAAACTGATATTGTCACTATTCTAAAAAGCGCTTAGGCCCAGACTGTGTTTGTTTTCTGATTGTTTGCCTATATGGGATTACACACTGAGTTTTCATAAACTCACCCATCTATTTTAACTGTACAGGTAATCCTAGTCTTAGGCGGATGGTTGCTGCAAGAGACTCAAAGGTGGCCACACAACCACTCTTGGTCCTATATTTGATTTTTAATTATAAGTAATTTAATTTTGGTATTTGTTATGTAATAAGGCCTCTTTAAATTTTAACTTTTAATTTGGGGTTTTATTTATTTTTATTTGTATCCGTTAGTAGTAGGACGCAGGTTTCAAAAGGATAAAAATTTTTTAGAACACCACGTTTACGCAACCTATTTTAAAAGCTTCCGTAAAAAACAATGTTTTAAAGTGTAATAACAATCTAATATGATATTTCATTAAGATCACAAAGAGATTTTATATAGAATGAATTTTTTTCAACGAAACTATATTTTTTTCGAAAAACACTTCAATGTGACATCGCAGATTTGGCATAATCTAGGTCGGGTTTGGGGTGTTACATTTAGTAGTATTAGAGCCAGGTTATAAAACTTGGCTGTGAATTTGGGTTTCTTCTAAAACTTGGAAATTCTAAAAGAACTGTTTCAAATGATTTGAAGTATTTTGAAATGTTTTACTAAATGCGTGGTACACCGAGTCTCCGCCCCGATCCTGTAAGTTCTCTCTGAAAACTGTATTTTGGTTTTGACTGAAACTACAATAGGTAGGATTATTTTGACTATTGTATGTAGTACTGCAAAGCTCTTTAGTAGTGTATATCGAAACTGTAGTAAAACCGATAGACACCGATAGACACTATGTTGTGCGAAAATAAAATTCCATATTTTTTATACTATCTCTATAAAACATCTGTTAATAAACACTGAAACTTTAAACAGATGCATAAAACTATTAATAAAGATGAAATGTAATTCGATAATGAGCACCAGAGGTACTCACGGAAGGGATACAAGAAGCCACAGTGGAGGCCATGGAGGTTGTCGAGCTGGGTCTTTGTCATCTGGCCAAATGCTTAATGTTAGAGCTAGGAAGGCGCTGGTTTCACCTAAGACTGAGATTGGGTCTCATGATAGTGCGGTTGGGGCTAACGCGCTATCCCAATACTAAATTTGGGGGCCGAGGGTCGGTCAGAAAGACTCCAATCCAATGGAACTAAGCTTTTTAGGGGTATTGCTGGTGTCTTCCCTATTGGGTTGAGTATTGGATTGACGCACTGTCCCAGTCCATCTACAAACTGTACTGGAAACACTCAAGTTAATGTGGTAGTGTTTTGGAATGAGAGTTCATAGTGGAAGCGTAGTGGTGTAGTCTATGTTGTGCAACAGTTCTAATAGTTGGAAACTTCAGGGATGAAATTTCTTTAAGGAGGGGTGAATTTTAACGCCCTGAATTTTAGGCCTAGAAGTATTAGGTTTTGAGAAGGGGTACATTTAGGAGGATGTACATAAATATTTAGTTGTGCGAGAAGGTGATATAAATGCATGCTTACCTTAGCGGTTAAGTGTTATGGGAAGTGTCTGAGAAGTCTTGGGTTCAAGCTTGAGCAAGTGCAAAAGGTTTTTTTTTAAAGGAATAAGCACTGTCTTTAGGCAATAGGCTGTTAAGTAAATAAGGGAAAAACATGACAGAAAAGGTCTACTGGTCCAGTAGATAAGTGGCGTGTTACTAATGTCTAAGGTCTGAAGTTCGAGTCCTGGTTTGCGCAGTGGGGGTTCTATTTTGCTACCTAAGCCTGTGGGTAGTAGAGTTTGACCAAAACACTGCTGAGTGGGGTGGAGTTCGAACTGGTCATAGAAGGATTGTAGGAGGGAATGTTGGGATGTGGATAATGTTCGGTTGGAGGGATTTTAGGAGAGATTATAGGAGAAAATTATGGGGATTTGTGGTAGGAGAAGAGTTTGTGTCGAATGGGATTTGTGGCACTCTAGACTTTCAGTTTTGGGGGGTTTAGCCACTCTATTTTCTGGTGCTGTGAACATGTTGGCTCTCTCTTTTTCTGTGGAGGCTGAATAATGCTAGGGAGGTTTTGGTAGTATCATTCGTTTTTGCTGGCATCGATTTTTCACTTCTCGTGAGGTCTCTCATTTCGTCATTTTGCTCTTCTTTCCCTCATTCTTCGTAGCGGAATTCTCTCCTTCCTCTCTCTCTCTCAGTTTTTTTGACACTATCAATCCTCCTCTTCTGCATCTTGTGCTTGGTCGATTATCCCCTATTTCGTCCTCTCTCAAATATTCTTGTTCTTCTAGTAATAACCGAATACCCCTTTTGTCTTTTCTCTCTATTCCTTCGAATCTTTTCAGGTGTCCCTCCTTGTATTGCTAAAATTGAATACTCTTCCCCTCATTTCGTTCTGTCGGTTCTATACGTTTTGTGTTAGCTGAAAATTCCATCTCAGGACTGAGTACACAGTTATTGTTTTCTTCTCTTTTATTTTTGATTTTGGTTTAGTAAGGGTTCTCTGACAAATTGTAAGTGCACATGATTCCCTCTTGTTTCTCACAACCATTGTGATCTTTCTTCTAACATCTTCTTTCCTCTGTTAATTACTGCTAGGGGTGCGATTATTCCACTTTGCCTCTACCATTCTATATACTTTCGACTTTTGTGTGGGTGTGGGCCGGATGTTCTTCTAATCTGGACTCTATGTTTTCGATAAGAGACTTTTCGTCTAGTTCAAACTAATCTTTTGTTTGAATGTTGATAAGGTTTGGTTGAAGTGCAGATAACTGTAACAGTATGCTGAAAGATTAATCATGAGATGGTTGTAATAACATACTTGATTTACCATGTTTATTAATGTAAGGTGTTTCCATTATTATTTCAGTTTCTTTTCTGTGTGTATAAATAAACTGTTTTATAATAATGTCCTGAGAATAATATGATTGTTCTTAAAAGATCCTTAGTCAAGTATTATTGTTGACTAGGACAACAATAATGCATTAAGACTAATATGTAGTTGATTGATGATAAAGAGTTATCATTGATATGGAGTGTCAAAATCTATGCACGGATATGTGTGTTAGAGAACAACATATTGGACTGACTCGCTATGACTATGTTTCTTGGATTATTATGTAATTGTCACAACATTACTCATAGTGATTAATATGTATATGATCCTCAGACTTGAGATCATCATTATCCTAACATCGTGAGTTGTATATTTTGATACAGACAAATACACCGTAACTGGTTGTTCTATAATGGCTGATGTTATATATACCACAATCTATGTAGAGGGACATGGTTGATCAATATAGAATAAATGTCTCCTACATAATGGGAGTAATATCCTAGGCCACTTGATTGAGTGAGACTAGAAATGCATGGCGATGTTCAAATAAGTTGATATGAGATGTCATACTTATTTGTATATCATAGTCTACTCAAGATATCAAGAAACATGAGATGGACTATGCAAGTGTGACTATTCCATGACTTGTGTTCATTCCAAAGATAAAGGACTTAAGGATTAATGCATGAAAGGTAAATCATAAAAGGTTATGTCGAATCATGACTTCTTGTAACTTAGGTAGCAATGATGCATTGCTAGATGCCACTCATTGTATGTAACATTAGAATCGTTCTAGTATTACTACTAACGTTACAAGAGCCTACAGGGTCACACCATATGGTTGAGATGATCGGAATAAAACATAGTTGGTATTGTGTTTGGTTGTCACATGAATTAAATTAATTATAGAATTAATTTAATTGGGCAATCAAATATCAAACATATTATATGTACAAGGATGTTGTACACATAATGAGAACATAATTCTATTAATATATGAATTTGGTTCGTATATAAATTTAAAAAAATATAGTTTACCGAAATCTTTATTATAATTAATGTAATTATAATTTTTGGTTAAAAAATTATTTTATTTATTTATTTTAAAATTTTGTGAATTAAGATTTGTTATAAATATACCAATTAAAAAGGGGAGTTATATATAAATAAAACCCGAAAACCTAGCTTGAGTGGTCTAGCAGCCGTCAAGAAAAAAAATCTCTAAAACTATTTTGGGGACTTCTTCCGTTCATTGTCAATTGGGTGGATTACTTAAAGGTCAGCATCTGAAAAAAGTTACGACTTGGTTCAATAGTGGTTCTGAGTTCTCGTTGCCGAGGCGTCTCTGTCTACTCAAATTGAAGTTTCAGTAATTTCGAAACCATTATCATCATTTTTTCCTGATTCGTTCCTCTCACATGGATCCATGGTTTGGATTGCCAGAATTTTATTTTTTCACTACGCCTTGGAGGCACTCACATTCAAGCAATAACCCCCTAAGGCCTAGTGATTAGTCTCTTGTAAATGGTTTAAATGGGCAAGCCACAATCGACTGATCTAAGCAAGTGTTAGGTAATGCTTTGATCAAGTATTTTGGTGGGGGTTTTGACAATTCGATTGGGATGCGATTAACCGAAACTTGTGATTGAATGTAGGTTGGAGTACTCATGGTCTATTCGCACCTATTTTTGAGCAAGGTGTGTAAAACACTGCCTCTACTCGTGAAACGACAATAGCTGAAATAAGAGACCGTCGGTGCCACACAAACGCGCGCTCGCTCGTGTGGTAGTTCGAACGTAAAAACATGGGCATTGGATCGTAGAGGCCACCATGAGTAATTTCATGGGCTTAGGCATTTTTGGACCATTTTGGGCCATTTTGGGCCATATTCGGTCGAAATGGGCCATGTAGGCTCGCGGGCATGTGGGCCCTACACGGGTAAACCACACGAACATGTGGAGAAGATTGGGCCAGGCTTTGTAGTTCACATGGCCAATGCCATATTTAGGCTTGTGGGCCATACGATCGTGTAGGCCCACATGGGCTCGCACTATGGGCCTTGGGCCCATTTTCACTGTTTGACTGTTAAGGTTGCATGGGTCACCCGAGATGAATGTGGACCTGCTGTTGGGTCAGTAAGCATATCTCGACCCAAATTTTATAAATGTCTGTTATGCCCTATGAGGTAAAATGACTATTATGACCTTATAAGATGTATGACTGTAATGAGCATGCCATTTTATATATGTCGCAAACATGCATGATATTATGATAAGTTGCATGGGGATGGGTTGTTATGATTGGAGGAAGTGTACTGTACTGGCAGCTCTGCTGCAATTTCTATTTAGTACCACAACCGATGCTATTTTTGGTGTGTAGGGATGGGTGGGTTGATTTTATCCCCACATAGTGTATAGGGCTGTACGGAGTGGTGTGTAGAGGCTAGTTGGGTAAGATTTCTGATTGTATATCTATATTGTGACTGTTACTGCACTGGTAACTGTTACTGCAATATGCTCAATATATTGATATTGTCAATATCAAGTGATTCTGTATAATAAGACACAACTCAAATATCAAATTAGCTTTTAAGAATTTACATAACATATATCACATATTTCATATATCACTTGTCATGTATCTTCATTTTCTTGCATTTCATGTAACATTCTTTCATGTCATATTTCCACATCATAAACACCATTCTATCAACTTTTCCAATATATTAAATCATAAAATAAATGCAATAATAGTAAGAAATATAATTCAAACATAACATTGCATTATTATTATCATACGAACTTACCTCGATCCAAAAATAGCAATTTACCATTTTAGTCCATAACCTTGTATTTTCCCAATTTAAGCCCGAATCTCGATTTCCTTCATCCATAATATCACATTTAGCCTAATAATTAGTCACACTATTCATACAGGTCCAAAAATCATATTTTTAAAAATTTTCATTTTGACCTTTAAACTTTTGCATATTTGCACTTTTGCCCCAAGGTTCGGAAATTAAACTTCATCCTATTTTCTTATGTTGGATCATTTTTCCCTTCTATTGCAACATCAAATTCTCACTCTAACATGTACTTATGACTATTAGGTATTTTTACCAATTAAGCCCTTTTGCTCGTTTTCACTTAAAACCGAGTAGCACAAGTTGTCTAACATAATTTAAAACCTCATATTCTATCATAAAACACCAAAATACACAAATTTCACCTATGGATATTTTTCCAAATATGAACCCTAGGTTGAATTATTGCTAGCATAAGCTAAATTAAGTTACCGGGACTCCAAAAACGTAAAAATCATTAAAAACGAGGCTAGAACGGACTTATTATCAAGCTTGGAAGCTTGGAAACCCTAGCCATGGAGTCTCCCTTGGTATACACGTCCATGGTGAAGAAGATGAGCAAAATTGGCTTTTAATTTTTGTATTTTAATTCATTTTACCTCTAAATGACCAAAATGCCCTTACTACTAAACTTTCCAAAAATTCCATTCATGTCCAATATTTGTCCATAAACTTTGAAATTGGTCAAATTGCTATTCAAGACCTCCTAATTAATATTTCAAAGCAATTTCATACTAGAAACTTCTAGAATGCAAGTTTTGCAACTTATTCAATTTAGTCCCTAACTTCAAATTAAGCACTTTATGCATGGAATTTCTTCACGAAATTTTCACACAATCATGCAATCATATCATAGACCTCAAAATAATCATAAAATAATTATTTCTATCTCAGATTTGTGGTCACGAAACCACTATTCTAATTATGCCCTAATTCGGGATATTAAATCAGGATTCCAGTACAATGTTAGCTATGGAATAAAAATAATTAAAATACATTAATACTACACAAATCAATTCCACATTGAATATTTCCATTTTTACTCAATATTTGCTAATATTTCAATTTAGTCCCTAAACCGAGACTAATATTTAATCTTCACCTTAAATTCTATATTTTCATACTCGTTTAACTTTAAACTAAATTTAGCTCTCTGTTTTCAATTAAACCCTTAAAATTTGACTTTTTCACAATTTAATCCCTATTACTCAAAATTTATAATTTGTTTTACAGCTTAGTCCTTTTCCATTTCTAACTTAAAAATCTATCAATTTAATCCCTAATACGAAAACTATTCAACAATAACAACATCTAAAATCTTAATCAATGCTAAAATTTCAACATGGGTCGGGTACTTCTAAACACTAGGATTCCAAAAACGTAAAAATTACAAGAAATGGGACTAAATTAACTAACCGATTAAAGTTTGAATGTAAAAAACGCTTAGGTCATGCGTTCTCTCTTCTTTCTTTTCTTAAATTTTGCATGTCGTTCTTTTCACCATTTTCCTCTTACTTTCTTATTATCTCTTTTATTTTTCATTAATTTTTATTATCATTTTAGATATATATTAAGTCAATGTAATGTAATCATATATAATATCTATTATATATAACATTAATAACTTAACTCATGACCGGTCACACTACATTTAATTGTTTTATTGATATTTTAGTCCTTTTAATTAATTCCAAACTTATAATTCAACCATTAACCTTTACGCGATTTAGTCCGTATACTTTAACGACTCATAATTTTACAAAATTCACTTAATCAAAATCTAATTGACTACACAACTAACTTTGTAAATATTTGTAACACCTCTAACCCGTATCCATCACCGGACTAGGGTTAAAGGCGTTACCAGAAAAATCAGAATATTTTACGAACAATTCATATACATTATGTAACACCCCGTACCCGAGACCGTGGTCGGAAGCGACCACGAGGTGCTAACAGACATAATTCATGTATGTTCACAGTCCATTGTAAAAATTTCCAGACACTGCCAATCTGCGTACTAGTCGCTTTAAAAATCATATCTTGAGTTTCACAACTTGAAAACCAGTTTTGTAATTTTTCCCTGAAACTAGACTCATATATACATCCACAAATTTTTTTCTAGAATTTTTGGTCAAGCCAATTAGTATAGTTTATTAGTTAAAGTCTCCCCTGTTACAGGGTTCGACTACACTGACCTTCCTGCATTGCGACTTAGATAACTCCTTATACAGGGCTTCAATACTTATTCTGTCTGTTTCTAATGAGACTAGACTCAAAAAGGAACCTATACATATATCGCATGACTTCTAATTATCTCTGGTTAATTTATAATGAATTTCCAAAGTCAGATCAGGGGATCCAGAAATCGTTCTGGCCCTGTCCCACGAAAACTTAAATATCTCTTAAAATACGACTCATATGACTGTTTCGTTTCTTCCATATGGAAGTAGATTCATCAAGGTTCGATTAAATAATTTATTCACTATTTAATTCCATTCCTACTATTTTTAGTGATTTTTCAAATTCACACCACTGCTGCTGTCAGCGTCTGCCTTTAAGGTAGACTTTACCTATTACATAGTTTCCATGATTCAACTAACCCTTTAGCATATATAGCACAAAGTATGATCGCGATTAACCATTCCAATGGCCAATCATTGCCAAGCATATCCACACCTCTCAATAACCATATACATACAAAATGATTATAACATTATGCTCAAAAATATATATAAGCCATTTTCGCATGGCTATCCAAATTTATACAAAACCAAAGGGTACATGACCCACAACAAAAAGGATAGTCCTATACATGCCATTTCAAAGTTCAACCAAAAGTGTACCAAAAGGGGCTTTGATAGTGTGGACGACTTCGACTTCAACAATCCCGAGTCCGATAGCTGACGAACCAAAATCTATAAAATAGAGAATCAAAGAAACGGAGTAAGCATTTAATGCTTAGTAAGTTTTGAGCCATGAAATTAGACACAACTAAAGTATAACATTCGTATGGCTAAACGGATAATTTCATATGCACAAATTCTCAATATCATACTTACTTCACATTACCGACCCTTATATTCATACACAAAAGATCAATTTAGCCAAAGGCCGGTAGCTCATTTATCGACTGAGCGAATACTATTTGTAAGGAATCAACCAATTCAATGCATATACGAAACATACCTCATCGCTGGAATTTTACGAGCGTATTAATTGAAATTATTATAGCAAGATCGCTCATTCCCAAGCCAGGTACCTTCGGGATTTAACCAGATATAGCTACTCGCTCGAATGCCTTCGGGACATAGCCCGGATGTAGTAACTCGCACAAATGCCTTCGGGACTTAGCCCGGATATAGTAACTCGCACAAATGCCTTCGGGACTTAGCCCGGATATAGTAACTCGCACAAATGCCTTCGGGGCTTAACCCGGATATAGTAACTCGCACAAATGCCTTCAGGACTTAGCTCGGAACTAGTCACTAGTGCAAATGCCTTCGGGACTTAGCCCGGTTATCATCCGAACATTCATGCACATATCAATAAATCATGACACATTTATATCTCATTTTCATAATTAGAGTTCAAACACAAGTTACGTATTAAGCACTCCCATTTTCGGCTCACTAGCCACATACAAACAGTATTGTTTAGTTTGCTTTATGACACGATCTCTATGCACATACGGCTACCCGTCATACGTATAAACTAATTAACTCAACATATAATTCAAGTAGAATCATCATATCACCGTATATTTGTTATGCTCATACGTCATGACTTAATCAAATCGTAAACTAAGTCTCGTTACTCGAAAACTTACCTCGGATGTTGTCGAACGATTTCGATGGCTATTCGACCACTTTTTCCTTCCCTTTATCGGATTTAGTTCCCCTTTGCTCTTGAGCTAATTCAAACAAATTTAACTTATTAAAGTCTCATTATGCTAGCTTATGGCCGAATATGACAAGGAGTTTGATAGGTCATATGGCCACCTTTAGCTCAAATACAAAATGGTCATACGCATTTTTAATCACATTGAGCAATTTAACACAATTAATCTAACATTTCCTCATGTACACCTTTATGACCGGATACACATATCATTAACCTAATATCACTTAACTAAACTTTAACTATACACACATTCGACAATGACAAAGACAACTTAACAAACCTCAAATTCAACTTATAACAATATATACTCAATATTCAAAGCATTTAACATCACTTCATCATAATCTTACATCATGGCCGAATGCTCCTTTTAAACCATTTACCCTCACAAAGCATAAATTTCATCATCAAGCTTACAAGCTTATAATCCATGAATTATAACCTCCTAATATTCATCCAACTCTCACTCATTAGCTTCTAACATAAATCTCAAAATCTATAGTTCCTTTTTTTTTCTACCCATGACCGAAATCTCCAACAACACCAAATGAAAATATACTTCATGGATCTAAGGTAGAACCAAGAAAGGAACTCATAAATATCAAGGTGTAAGCATCTACCATTGTTCATCTAGATTTAGCATGAAACATAACCATCACCCTTATTAATCTCCATAGCCGAAAACCTTACTCAATCCAAAATCAAAATTTCAACATGGGTTACCAAGAATAACTTGATAACTCACTCAATATCAACTAAAATTTCAAGGACTAGCATAAACTTTCTTACCTTAATATTCACCTAAGATGGCCGATTGCTTCATCCCCTTCTTCCTCTTTTCAATTCGGCCAAGAAGAACCAAAGAATGAAGCCTTTTTTTTTCTCTTCTAGTTTCGGTAAAATGGGGGAGCAAGGATGAAACAACTTTGGTTTCTCCTCCCACTCCCCACATATTTTATTGTTCTTAACACAACATGTTGTCATAAACTTTTCATAATATGTTTTACCCATCACAATTTGTCTATCCACCTTGTCATGGCCGGCCACTACTATTTAAGGGGGGAAATTGACATGCAAGTCCACCTTTATGATTATATGCACTAATAGATCCTTATAGATTAACCTATCACATTTCAAAAGTGTCACACATAAGTCCTATTAACTAAATTCACGTGCAATTAACTAAATCGAAGCTTAAAACTTTCACACATTCATATTCACATATTTTAGACAATAAATATCATATTCAAATAATTTAGTGACTCGGTTTAGCGGTCCCGAAACCACTTTCCGACTAGGGTCACTTTAGGGCTGTCACACATTATCCACAATTATAATCAAACATTATCATAGAGTCCCTTATATAGGTCCTTGAGACCTTAAACATGCATTAGAAAGGGGTCGGGAATAAACCTAGTTCATACAAAAAATTTTGAAACTTAAACAGTTTTTCAAAGTTTTACAGGTTACACGCTAGTGTGAACAGGCCATGTGCCTCACATAGCTTTAGACACACCCGTGTGTCTAGGCTGTGTCAAAACAGGGCATACATACTGACTTGTCCACACGGCCACAAGATACGCCCGTGTGCCAGGCCATAAATTAAAGAGGCTACTGACTTGAGTCACATCGCCAGTCACATGCTCGTGTGTCTATCTTGTGCTCGAAACTAACTTGGCCACACAGCGTAGCACACGCCGGTGTGTGCGACCGTGTGGTCTACTCAGGCTCATTTCAAAATGGCCATTGAGCAACACGACTGAGACACAAGCATGTGTTCCTACCCGTGTGGGCAAAAATAGGCCATTTACAAGGCCAATTTGCCACCCATTATGGGTCCTCCCTACAAGCAACAAATAAACATCAATTGTATATCAAATGCTCAACCATTTCACAATCAATACATACACCAATAATGTCATATAATTACCAACCAACTTGTAACACCCTTAGCCCGTATCCATCTCCAAATTAGGGTTGTGAGGCACTACCGGTTATACTATTATTCATACAAATATTTATTATAAATTGCACTTCGAGATCTAGATAACATATATATATGTAACTTGTTCGAATATCAGATCTTAAAGATTTTATCATACACAACGCAATATAAATAATGCATAGTCCAAAATGTGTTTATGTATAAATATATAAATATTAAGCATTTTATACATATTCAGAACATAAGACATATCCATAACTTTATTATTGAATATTAGACTTGTTTTATAAAAGTCATGCATATGTACAAATTTTACATCAATTAAAATAAATAAATATCATTTCCAACCTCACTATTCATTTATGCGGCAGTATCATATGAACTAATATGAAATTCATTTGTTTTACAAATTAATATAATTTGAATGCAAGTATCCGAATATACAAATAAAATAACCCAATGCATTTTTTATTCATTCGACCCACATAATTTCATTTTACATATTCATAAATGTACCAATAACCAATAAATCTATATGGCCATGCACATTTACTCATGAACCAAATACAAGTGCGTTTATAAACATACCTATATAGACATGTAAGTAGCCATCTAATAGATTATAACCGCATACTAGTACAATATAAATTTTATTTTATTTTTTATTTTTTATAAACAAAGTTTCTTATGCAACCCAAGTTCCATTAGGTTTATTTACCAAATTGAGTAATTCAAGCATCCAACATAACATCAATATAGTTCACTTGGAGACACCAAACTTGCCTCATGCAATTATAGATGTCTTCAAAACATTGTTCCATAACTAAACTTATCAACGAAACACTTATATAATATATGCAACTTACCTAAAATAAAAATCACATTTAATATAAAATATATATATCCAAATCAATATAAATGTATGCATAATGCTTATTTACTCTAAGCCAAGGTCACACCTACCGTCTGAATATCAAGTTTACATACCAAACAACCAAATTGATCATAAGACACCTACATTACCTACCACATATCCATCGAATTAATCATCTTGAACATAATTACCTAACACTTAGATTTATGCAACATTCCATATTTTCCCTCACAACTAATTAACATGCCGAATTCAAATGTATTTAGCAAGCCACTCGCAAACAAATAATGCTTACCATATATATATCATACCTTCATGGCACGCAACCTAGTAACCAAAATTAATATAAACTTTAACTAACATGACTCAAATTATAATATAATAACTTAGCCATTTTCGCATGGCTTAGATTACACATAATCAAAAATCCAACTTACAAAGGCATACTCTAGCCTGTACATGCCATCATTCGAGTTTGAATATTAAAATACCGAAGCTGTAAATAGTGTGATTGACTTTGCTGACGATCCCCGAGCTTGTAACTCGAACCTAAAAACTATACACAAAGACAAATATACACATAGTAAGCTATTTATAGCTTAGTAGGTCATAAGCAAATAAACAATTCAATAATATTAACTATTCAACTAAACTAAATCAAATTATATCATCATTACCATATTCAATCACAAGCATATGAATTTCATTATTAATATATTTTCATACATAAAAGAAATCACTTTGGCCGAATATCCATATGATAAAAATTAACATTTTAACATTTAATTTTCCAAGTCCTTAAACATTGTAAAAACCTAATTTACATACTCTCCAATATTTTAACTCATATATCACAACAAACTTTATATACCTAAGCTTGATATGCAACCGAATATACATGGTCTCATATGTGCACATAGTTAGGCATCATTACTTTGTCATAAGGCCGAATACAAATAGCAATTTCCCATTTATTCAACATGTACATAATACATAACTTGTAGCAAATATCAAGCTATACACTTACTCTTTTAGTAGTAACCAACAAGCTAATTCATACCTGGCCATTTAGCTTGTTTTTACTCATCCGTACACGATTTCCCTTTGCCTGATGAACCATTTAGAATTGGATAGGACACTCAGATAATCACATAAATTGTACAGTGCCAACATCCCAGACGTGGGCTTACATGTAGCCACATATCGATGCCACTGTCCCAGACAGGGTCTTACTCGTAAACACATATAGGAATCACAAATCGATGCCATGGTCTTACTCGCACAGATATATCGGAATCCTATGTCATGACATATGTCTCCTAACTATTCCTAAGGTTCATATGGGACTTTCAGACGTCGTAACTCGGTTGAATCGAACTCAAAAGTATAGTAGCCAAATTTAATCATGTTCAGCCATAGCATATTTAAATTCTAACATTTCATAACAGCATATAAATATAACATTTAAATTACCAATAAACATGTCTATTTTCTTATAAACTTACCTCGGACGTTGTAAAATGGGACGGGGCTGCTAGTTGATAACTTTCGTTTTTCCCCGGTCCAAATCTGATTTCTTTGGTTCTTGATCTAAACATATTGAAATTAAGCTCATTCAAACATATTTTTCATTCAATTTAGTCCAAAAACACATAAATGGGCAAATTACCATTTTACCCCTAACATTTACAATTTACAATTTAGTCCCTATTGCACAAAACACAAAATACACAAAATTTCAAAAGAACCCATGTTAGGCCGAATGGTAACCATACTTATACAAGCCCATATATTTTATTAATTTCACATTTTATCCCTCAAATTATTATTTTTGCAATTTAGTCCTAATTACTCAAAATCATCAAAAACTCCAATACAAAACATGTTAATCTAAAACATGTCTTTCATTTTTCATCATCAAACAAAAAAAAATCACAAACTACCAACAATGGCACAATTCAAAATATTCATCAAAATAAAAAAATTAAAGCTTGGGTTTTGTAGTACTCGAAGCAATGGTCTCAAAAACGTAAAAATTATTAAGAACCAACTAAGAACAAACCTTTAATCAAGATGAGAAGGATGGCCAAACCTAGCTCTTGTTCTTTCTTTTTTTCTTTTGTTTATAATCGGTGCAAGAACAAAGAAAAATAATGTGATTGTAGCTTTTTTTATGATATATTAACATATATATTAATTTATTACTATTTTACCTAACTACCCTTAATGAAATAATAATATTATATAACCTATGTCCATTACCTTCCATTATCATGTTAATGAAATAATTTCATCATAAAGACTCCAAATCAGAAAACAATTAGTAATTCGGCCCATATACAAGTTACCACTTAATTTTTATTTTACTCGATTAAGTCCTTTTATTTAATCGGACACCTAAACGACAAAATTAAATCATGAAAATTTCACAGATATAAATTCACACAAAATAAACATAGAAAATAATTTTAAAATATTTTTTTGACTTGGATTCATGGTCCCAAAACTACCGTTCTGATTAGGGTCTAAATCGGGTTGTTACACAACTTCATGCTTATTCACCATTCCAAATCATACCAAATCATGAGCCAAAATCATGCCAAAACATATGATCCACAATATTAAATTTACTTCATTCAATCTCATGCCAAAACTTACCAAACTACAAAATAAACACTTACCACAAACTTACCCAAAACGACCTATTCTCTTGGCCATTCAAGAACATATCATATTAGGATAATTACAACACATAATTCATGCAAAAAACACATTCATATACACAACCAAAACCAAGCCATATCACATGGCTAAATATATATACATTACTAAACATATTCACACATTTCTAGCCTATACATGCCATACTTCAATATATACATTTTCAAAAGGTACCATAATATAGTTCGATAGTGTGGTGATGATCCTCGATGATCCTCGAGCTCCCAGTAGCTTCAAAATCTATAAAACAGTTGAAAAAAAATACACAGAGTAAGCTTTCAAAAACTTAGTAAGCCATATACAAATAAACTTAACATTCAACACATGAAAGCATCATTAAATTACATATACTCCATGACCAAATACTATCTCCTACCACATAGTTCATATACATTTCACATATTCTCAATTCATTTACACATATAGCATACTTTCTCATACTTATAACACATATCATCACTTGTACATATACTTACCTTTTATTCTCAAACATAGTATAAATTTCAAACGTATCTGAATCGGATACACATCTCATATAATCATTCGTTTCTCAGAATGCCCGTTGAACCATTCGAAATCATAAGGATACGTAGATAGCTCAAAAAACTCATACAATGCCAATGTCCCAGACGCGGTCATACATGTAACCAAATATCGATGCCACTGTCCCAGATAGGGTCTTATACAAAATTAAATACGATGCCGATGTCCCAGACATGGTCTTACATGTAAATCATAAGTCGATGCCAATGTCTCAGATGTGGTCTTACACAATAACACATATCGGATCCTATGTCATGACATATGTATCTTAACTATTCCTATGGTTCGTACGAGGCTTTTTGGACATAAGAACTTTGTCGATACTATCTCGGATATCTCATATTCAATGTATTAACCTATTCATCATTATTCAATAGCAAATAAGCACAAATAAATCATTTCAAACACATTTATTTGTATATAGACTTACCTCGTACGGAAATGAACGGAAATGAGCAACTATTCAACGACTTTCGTTTTCCCCCGATCTAATTTCGTTTTTTTTTTGTTCTTGATCTATATAAATTCAAATTTAACTCTTTTATTCACCAATTCATTCAATTCAATCCCAAAACACATATTTAGGGCATTTTACAAATTAGCCCTCATATTTTCAAATTTTGACATTTTAGTCCCTAATTCATAAAATCACAAAATACACAAAATTTTCTTATATTTATACTTCGCCGAATATTCATAATATTCAAACAAGTCCACATATTTCACTTATTTCACTTATTTCACATTTTAGTCCCTCAAAATCTCATTTTTACAATTTAGCCCACATTACTCAAATTCATCAAAAATTCAAAGACATAATATACAAACCCAACAAATATGGTTCATTTTCTATCAACTAACTTCACAAATCCCATAATTTCATCAATGGAATATTTCAAAATCATCATCAAAATTAGATATTTAGGCATGGGCTTGATAGAAAACTAAGTACCGATCACAAAAACGTAGAAATTATAAAAAATGGATCAAAACATATACCTTAATCAAAGAAATCAATGGGCAAACCCTAACTTTTATTTTCTTTCTTATTCCATTGATACATTTGGCCAAAAAATATGATAATGGCTTTAATTTCATGTTTTGTTTTAATTATATTAACATTATTAACTAGTTTACCATTTTCCCCTTGCATTAAATCGTTAATAAACCATTATTTAATGTCCATTTAAGTGATTTAATGCATGCCATGGTCAAATAGCCCCATAAGGACCTCAAAAATAATAAGCCATATCAAATAGACACTTTTAACAAATAACAGGCAACTTTTACATTTTACGCGATTAGGTCTTTTTCATAAATTAATCACACAAATGATCGAATTTTCATACGAAACTTTCAAAGATACTAATTCACATATTATAAACACATAAAATAATATTAAAATATTTTTCTAACTCAGATTTATGGTCTTGAAACCACTATTCCGACTAAGGTCTAAACCAAACTATTACAATATTTTTAATAAATAGTTACAAGTTTAATTTACGGGAACAGAGTCCTGAGAATGCACTTTTTGACACATTTTAAAAGAGATGTGGGTATTGAGATCTTATTGCGTCTTCCAGTTCCCAAGTCGCTTCCTAAATACTATGACCACGCCATAGCACTTTCACTAACGGAACTCGCTTGTTACGCAACTCTTTCACCCTGCGAGCCAAAATCTCGACTGGTTTTTCTTCATAAGATAAGTTAGGTGAATCTCAATGTCTTCTGTCGAAATAACGTGAGATGGATCCGATCGATACTTTCTAAACATCAAGACGTGAAAAATTCCATGCATTTTATGCAATTCTATAGGCAAAGCTAATCGATACGCAATTGGTCCCACTCTTTTAGTGATCTCATATGATCTGATAAAATGAGGACTTAGCTTCCCTTTGTAGCCAAATCTCAAAATTTTCTTCCAAGGTGAAACTTTAAGAAATATTTTATCGTCAATAGAAAATTGAATATCCCAATGTAACAGCCCGATTTAGACCCTAGTAGGAACAGTGGTTTTGAGACCACAAATCTAAGTCAAAAAATAATTTAATATTATATTCCATGCTTAAATTATGTGAATTGATATGTGTGAAATCTTCGTATGAATATTTTATCGTTTGAATGCCAATTTGTGAAAAAGGACTTAATCGCGTAAAATGCAAAAGTGACTTCCTAATTGTTAAAGTGATGTATTGCTATGGATTTTATTATGTCGGGCCTTATGTTGTAAATTATCCATTGAACATAAGCATGGACGATTATGGACACTGACTATAAAGTTTTCATATTAATTTATAAAGGTTAAAAAGGTAAAATATGAATAATATGTATTATAATAAAACAAAACATCATTTGTACATCCTTGAAATCACCATTGCCCAAACTTGAGAAAGAAAAAAGGGTTTTAAGCTTTCAAATAGTCGACCATGATCCAAGCTTGATTCAAGGTTTGTTTTTACTTAGTTTTTGATAATTTTTAAATTTTTGAGATCGTTGCTTCATAAATTAGTTAGCCCATGCTTTAATTTTTGGAATTTATGAAGATTTTTTTATTTTCCACTGTTGATAATGTGATGAAATTGTTGTTTGATGATGAATAATAAATCTTTGATGCTTGATTTTCATGCTTAATTAAGTAATTTTTGATAAAAATGTGTATTAAGGACTAAAATTGAGAAATTTGTAAATTGAGGAGTCAAAATGTGAAATAAATGAATGAAATGGGCTTCCAGGGACCATAGTGAAATTCAACCAACATGGGTGTGGTCAAATTTTGAATATTTTGTGTTTTCTGAAATAGGGGCTAAATTGCAAAAAATGTGAAATGTTAGGGGCAAAAGTGTAATTAGCCCATTTATGTGTTTTTTATCAATTTGATTGACTATATGATTAAATAAGTTGAATTTGTATTGATTCAAGATCAAGAAATGAGGAAATCGAATTTGGATCGGGAAAGTCAAAAATTATCGAATAGTCGTTCTGGTCCGTTCGTGTTAGTACGAGGTAAGTTCATAAGTAAATAAATGTTGTTAAATTGGAATGTATGTGCATTATATGTGCTGAATTCAGTTGTAAAGAAATATATATATGTGATGTCGAATTGAATCAAGCTTTAGAGAATTTGTTCTTATAATGGATTCGAATAGCTGAAATTGAAAAAGTTTCGATAATGTGACAACGTCTGAAAAGCCCCGTACGAACCATAGGAATAGTTAGGATACATATGCCATGACATAGGATTTCGATATGTGTTATCGTGTAAGACCACGTCTGGGATTTTGGCAGCAATTTGTGATTTATGTGTAAGATCATGTCTAGGACATTGGCATCGTATATGATTTCGTGTAAGACCCTGTATGGGACAGTGGCATCAATATTTGATTACATGTAAGACCAAGTCTGGGACATTGGCATTGTAGGAGCTTATGTGCTATCCGAGTATCCTTATTGATTCCGAACAGTTCAATTGGCATTCCGAGAAATGAATAACCGTGTGAAATTGTATCTGACTCAGGTAAGTGTGATTTGTTATGAAATTTAGAAACAAAAGGTTAGTATGTATCACATGACCATATGTGAAATATATGACAATGAATGATGAATGTATATAAATGAATGATGTGTTATATATGCTCATTATATGAAATTGTGGTTTTATGTTTCGGACATGAGATTTCTGAAATATGAAATATTGATTTGATGTATGATTTCTTGGTTCGAAAACTTCAATAGATAATGAAATTAAAATGGTTGAGTTGGCTATATGATTCATATATGCAAATTGGTTTATGTGAATAAGGGAATTATGGATGTTCAAGTTTGGAAGTGTTTATAAATAAGTTGATATAACTTTATTTATGATTTGTCATAAATGAACATACTTTGATTGGCAATGTAATGAATATGTGCGAGCTTGACTTATATGATTGAGTTAACGGTTGTTATTCGAATTTGAAAGCATGGTTATACTTTCATTGATAAAAAAGATAAGTAGAGTTATTTAATGTGGTTATATGAATTTATGAGTACAATAAATGTATATGTGATTGAGATTTGATAAATTCAGTTTAGTGATAATGGTTTATAAATATTATTGAAATGATTTATTTGTTTGTGTCTTACTAAGATTTCAAAGCTTACTCTGTGTGTTTTTCCTATGTCTATAGAATTTCAGAGACTTTCTCGGGTTGGAAGTTGTTGGAGACGTCATCACACTATCCAGTTATCAGTAAATAAAAAGCTTTGAGTTTTGGTTATGTGGCATGTATAGGCTAGTTTTGAGATGGTTCTTTTTTATTTTTGTATTTGTATAGCCATGCCAAAATGGCTTAATTATGATGTTTGTATGGTGTAATTGGTTATATGATTTAACTTGAGCATTGAGGTGAAATATTGGATGTCTTTTCGACTTAAGGTTCATATTCCTATAAGTAAAATGATGAGTATAACATTGATGATGCATAAGTTATTTGAGTATGGTTTGAAAAGGCAAATAATGTGATATGTTTAAAGAAATATATATATGTATATTGCCAAGTGAAATAGTCATTTTGGTATGTTCATGGTTGGGAATTTGGTAATGTTAGCATGTGATTTTAATATGCTTTGATATAGTGAATGAGTATGAAATTGTTTGATTATATTATGGATTGATTGATATATGTTTGGAGTTCAATTTGGCTAAAAATGTTGCATATATGATGCTTGATATTGGAATTGTAGGGAGGACCCAAATGGGTGGCATATTGGCCTTGTAAATGGCCAATTTTTACCCACATGTGTAGGGACACAGGCGTGTGTCTCTGCCGTGTTGGTCAAAGGCCATTTCAAAATGAGCCTGGGCAGATCACACAGTTGCACACATACAGGCATGTGCCAAATCGTGTGACCAAGTCAATTTTGACCACAGAATAGACACACAGGCGTGTCTTGTGGCCATGTGGTTATGCCAGTATGTATGCCCTGTTTTTCCACAGCTTAGACACACGGGCGTGTCTAATGCCGTGCAAGGCACACGACCAGTTTACACGGGCATGTGACCTTTGTAACTTAGGAAAATTGTTAAGTTTCAAAAAAATTTTGTATGTGTTCGGTTTAGTCCTGACCTCTTCCTAATACATTATTATGGTATCATTGACCTAAGAAAGGGACTTTGTAACACCCCTTACCCATGTCCGAGGCTGGGACAGGATACGAGGCATTACTGGAGTTAAACATACACAATCACATAAAATCGGGCCATAAAATTTCATTCAAATAAAAAACATTCATACATATGTATAACGTCCCTTAAATGGGCTTACGAGGCCCTAAACATGCATCAGAGATGATTTAGGATTAAACCAAAAACTTTGAAAACTTTTGGGAAAACTTAGAAAATTTCATCATGAAACAGGGTCACATGCCCGTGTGGTCACACACGCCCATGTGGGTTAGGCCGTGTGCTCACATACGCCCATATGGCTCGGGACAGACCCATGTCCTAAGCCCGTGTAACTCTCTGTTTATGACGCCAGCAAAAAAATAGAGTCACACGGCTAAGTCACACGCCCAGGTGCTAGGCCGTGCCCTCCACACGGTTGAGACACACGGCCATGTCTCTGCCCGTATGGCCAAGAAAGTGGCTATTTCCCAAGCCATTTGGCACCCTCATTTGCACATACTTAAACATAATTTTAATGGCACTTTTCATGGAATATTGAGCATTTAAACATCATCAAACAAGTCATGATCATGGTGATTTCATATCAATTTATTCATGCATAAGGTACCATACTTTGCCTAGTTTAAACTTATCACACTTTCATGCCATGACTATCATTAACCCATTCTCTTATTTCATACTTATGCCAATTATGTCATCAACCAATTATCAAGCACCTAAACCATATCCACACACCCATCCATATTAAACAACATTATCACACCACATGACCTTTGGCACATGCAAGTACATATAATTAGGCATTACAACCCAAATAGTCAATATAAGCCACATCTCATGGCTATATATACAAAATAAATAAATATATCATCATAAGCCAATAAATTTGGGCAAATAAAATGACACATGCACAATTGACTAAGATCCTATACATGCCATAAACTCAAGTGCTTGAATACTTATACCTCAAATGGTAGCTTGATAGTTTGATTGAATCTCCAACGATCTCCAACCTGAGCTAGCTAAATAAACCTATAAGAGATGAGAAAGGAAGGGGAGTAAGCTATATAGCTTAGTAAGTCTGTATAAAAATAATAAGCAACTTATTAACATGCTTTTTCCAAATTATAACAACATGTTTTCAAGGTAGAACAATCATAATTGCACATAATTAAGTCAAGCTGTCTACTTGAGTAAAAGTCACTAAATTATTTATACCTTGAGCTACAGATTTCTAAATTATTATCCGTTACTTTTCCTTGTAACTAGACTTATATATACTTCTACCATAAAATTTTCAGAATTTATGGATTAGCCAATGAGTACATTTTATTCTTCAAAGTTACCCCTATTCTGCTATTTGACAGCTTCGACCTTTCTTTACTAAAAATTTATTATCTCCTCATACGGGATTCAGATGATGTTCTCATTTGTTTCTTTTGAAAATAGACTCATCAAAGATTTTAATAATATAAATTATAATGTATATTATTATTGTACATTTTTAATGATTTTCTCAAATCAGAACAGGGGATTCCAAAATCATTGTGACTCTATCTCACAAAAGTTCAAATATCTCATAATATAATTATTTCTTTTGCTTACATCATTTCATTTATAAGAAAATAGACTCAATAAGATTTAATTTCATATCTTATTCAACCACTGCTGCTGCTGTCCAAAACTGTTTTAGTGTAAATAATGATAACTAAGTTAATAACACCTTTACAAATCATTTCAACCATCATGGTATAAATACATATTTATACAACATAAGCATGGACCCATAATCACAAGGTCATCACAAAATCATTCTGATAGGCATGACTTACTTATTTACTTCATTACAAAGAGGCATCATAAACCGAAATCATTTCTCATGAGTTTTGCATACATACCTGTATCGATCCTTACCATTTCATACATACACGTAATGCCGTGGCATCTTTGATGTCTCAAATACTAAGTGCCATACTCAATATCTCGCACACCAAGTGCCATTCTTATATTTCTCACACTAAGTGCCACATATATATATAGCCAAACCTGTCTCAAATCACACACCAAATCCTACATTTAGCCGAAGCTATTTCAAACCGCACAGTAAGGCTTGTAAAATTAAAATTCATGAAATTTGATCACACCCAAGCCTAGCCAAAAATCATACATGCTCATATCAGCCCATACAATTCATAATTTCACATATTTAATACACTTTTTCTAACATCCTGATTTTCAGGTTTTTTCGTGATTCGCGAGATTTTGGTAAATTTTTAAAATTTGGTATATGGTTGTGAAATTCATAATTGGAGTGTGTAAATGGGCTTATGGAAGGCCCATTTGATGGCCAAAACCCGGTAGATTTTTTGAATTTTGGACTTAAGAAGTTAGGGGCTTTGGATAGGTGGTCTTATTAAAAATTGTGGGTAAAATGTATCACAAGAGAGCTTCTGGTAAAGTGGCTAAGTGATGCCACTAAGGAGCTAACAAGGTGGCGTGTAAGTGGTAGGACGAAAGCCTGGGTTCGATTCCCTGTGATGGCAAGTGTGATGTTAATTTTTATGCTTTGAGCATGCAGGAGTTGTAGTCGAATGGAACTCTGTGGGAGAGAGTTTGAATCAATCAAATGCATGGATTAAGGAGGGATAAGGGGAGAGATTTTAGGGATTTGAGAGGGAGATAGAGTTAGCCGAATAGAGGGGATTAGATAGGGGATTTCGGCAAAGGGGTATTAGGTAAGTATTTTCGGCTTTAGGGACTTAGGTTGTGCCGTTTTCTTCTTTAAGATTAGTCTTTTCTTTTTCTTTCTTCTTCTCTAGCCAAATCTACCACCCTTACATCCAGCATTCGTTCCTTTTCTTTTCTCCAAAACCAGCCCACTACTCCCTTCCGTTCACCAACTACTTCTTTCTTTACCTCCACATCTGCCGAAAAGCAGCAAAAAGCTAAACCTGTGAAGCTTGGTGGTGTCGATTCTTTATTGACCAGCAACCTTATTTTTCCCTTCACATTTTGGTGGCCAATCCCTTTATCTTCTAAGTTTTAAACGGTTCAAGGGGGGAGACTGTGGTAAGTATTCGTACTCTAAACCGATTCAGTAGTAACTGTTGACAAAAGCCGAAACCCCTATAGTTTAGGGAGGTGGCCGATTAGAGATATAAGCCTTATTGGGCTTTTTCTTTTGACTTTTTATGGTTTGTATAGTGGAGTAGATACATTGGAGGAGCAGCAAGGCATGGGGTGTCGATTTGGATAGGCTTGGATCATATCGTTAGACCTTGTGAAGGAAAGTGAACTATGGCTATTAGGGGTCTTTGGCCGAATGTGGTAAGGTAGATTTTGGGTTTGATAAGTATGATTTGTACACTAAAAATGGAGGTGTATAATTGTAGGTTGCCGTGGGAGATCTCGTCAAGGAATATCGCAAATTAGGTGTTTAACGAACCCTCTTTCGTAGCTTAAATCGATATATGCTGAAAAGCCGAAATGCCGAAATTCCGGTATTTCGAGGACTCATGAGCACGCGAATGCTCATAGGTTAGTTAGTTTCACTAAGTTCGATGATCAAGATCATTGGAAGAGGTAAGGGCACGATTTTGTGCACGATGGTAAGTTGGGCCTCGAGGGGCTGAAATTGGGCCCAATGGGCTTTCGGGCCCATTCGGGTAAATTTGGTAGAAAATGGAATCCTGTAAAATTGCACGTTAAGACTGTTAATACCGTTGTGGAATATAGGCTAAATGGGCCTAGGTGACTAAATCGACATTCGTAGGGCCCATTCAAGGTTTGGGCCCAAAAGCCCGAATTTGATAAACTGCGTTAAAATCATTGTTTAAACACTTCGAGTGATTGGTAATGGTTAATGAACATGGAAACCCTGATATTTTGGTAAAATTACAAAATTACCCTTATAATATGGAAAATGACTGTTTTGCCTCTAGGTAAAGATGACCATTATACCCCTAGGGTTTAATTATGAGTTTGATGCATGAGACTCTGATATACATGATTGGACATGATATGCGCATGATATGTATGATATGCCCATGATGTATTCATTTATGCATGGGTTGGGTTTTATATGGATGGAGGAAGTGCAAAAGGGCTTTTGCCCTAGTTTACCGAAAAGGGCTTTGCCCCGGTTTATCAAAAAGAGCTTTGCCCCAGTTATTAAAAGAGGCTAGGCCTCCAGTTATATGATAAAGCAGCTATGCTGCCAGTGGAGAGTTTGGTTGGGTGGGTTGAGTTATTCCCCACATGGAGAGCTTGGTTGGTACGGGTGGAGAGTAACAGTTGGTGGGTTGAGTAGTCTCCCCAAATGGGCTTGCATACATCCATTAATAATACATGTGGTATTGATTTGGGCCTGTGGGCCATACCATTTACAGTAAAGGCTTCGGCCCAGTGATATGATAATGAAAAGGCTTCGGCCCAGTGACATGAATAATGCAAAGGCTTCGGCCCAGTATATGTTGAGATTGAAGTTGGGCTTAAGCCCAGCGGGCTGATATTGTTTTGGGCTCTAAAAGGGGCTTGTTGCACACTGAGTTTCCAAACTCACCCCCTTCCTAACCTTGCAGGTAAGCCTTGATTTGGGGACTTGGAGTCGGAGGGGATTCAGAGTGGCCACGGTGATCGTTTTTGGGCTTTGAAATAAGTGATTGGTTTTCTTTAGTTTATCTTATTTACTACCTATTTTTGGGTTGTAATAAGGCCATTTTAACTTTGTTTTCTTCTCTTTTCTGGGATTATTTTATTTTTAATAACTTTAAACTGGTTGATAATAATTCAAATGGGCTAGACTTAGGGTGCGTTTTCAAAACGATACTTGTTTTCAAAATAACACAACATTACGATTATTTGATTTGTCAAAGATATCCACTCAAAGAAATTTCAACTTGTTATAACCAAGTGTGGCAATGGTTGTAGGCATGTCTAGGATTGGATCCAACCGAAGAGCTTGGTACTTAAGCAGCCTTCATGGCTCACCTCCTCTGTTTTGGATACCTACCTGGTGCCCAGCTTCCATTCACTTTGTTAACTTAACAAAAGTCAGTTTTTAAAACACTAAAATGAGACATGGATTTTTAACTTTAATGTGGCACGTCAGATTCGGCCATAATGTCTGGGCTAGGTTTGGGGTGTTACACTATTTTCACATTTGTCAATCTAGCCCCTATTTGACAATTTCATTAAAAATCCTTTAACAAAAGTTGTTTATTTAACAACAAGGATTTATTTTCATCCATAAAACTTTAAAACCCTAGCATTATCGTCAATGGAAACTCTCAAACTATTCAATAGTTTTTCAAATTAGTCCCCTCATTAGATAGATTAAGCAACAACATTCTGAAGCACATAAAAATTATTAAAAACCGAGTAGAAAATACCTACATGCATACCAAAACACCATGGCCGAATGAAGCTTCATCCATGCTGCCCTTTTTGTTTGAAATTTTTGTGGAGGAGAGAAATAAAGATGAGAAATTACTTTAGTTTTATTTATTTTGTCTTTTATCACTTATTTACCAAATTAACCATTAAAACATTTAATAATTACACTAATGCCAAGCCATCAAAATCCACTATCTCTTTAATGGGCCATTTACCAAATTAGGTCTTCCACATTAAAGTTCTATAACTATTTGGTTCATTTAACTAATAGGACTCATATTTTATGCCTTACGCGATTTAGTCCTTTTTACTGAATTAAGCATTTAAACTGTGAAATTTCTTCACGAAATTTTCACACAAATCTAATATCATTCTTTAAATATTAAAAGAATAATAAAATAAATTTTTTGACATCAGATTTGTGGTTCCAAAACCACTGTTTCGACTTAGCTAAATCCGGGCTATTAAAGACTTAATGTTGATGTTTGACTATGATATGACGATGCATGACTTTTGATTGTGAAATGATTACAAAATGCTCTGATATATCCGTAATGCCTCTTAAACCTAGGCTAGCGATGGATACAGGTTAGGGGTGTTACACCCAACATTTCAAATCTGCATACAATTTTTGTCTATCGAAGGTTGTCTTCAATTTATCTCAAATTTTCTTAACAATATCTTCTGTTTCTTGAATTAGTTCCAGCCTTACCATTGTTCTTTCACCCAATTCTATCCAGAAAACAAGTGTTCCACACCTAGGACTGTATAAAGCTTCATACGAAGCCATTTGAATACTTGATTTAAAGCTGTTGTTGTAAACAAATTTGGCCAAAGGTAAGTAACGCTCCCAACCTGATTCAAAATCGATTACACAAGTGCAAAACATATCTTCAAATTTTGAATAACACATTCAAATTGTCCGTTCGTCAGTGGGTGAAATGCTATACTGAAACTAGGTCACGTACCAAGAGATTCATGCAACTATTTCCAAAATCTCAAAGTGAAACGCGAATCTCGATCTGAGATTATCGACATAGGGACACCGTGCAATCTCACAGTTTCCTGAATGTAAACTTTGACATGGTTAGGAGTGACCAATCAATCCTGACCGTAATAATATGAGCCAATTTCATAAGTCGATCAACAATCACCCACACTGCTTTTTTTAATTAGCTATAGAGGTAACCTTGTTACAAAATCCATTGTGATACGGTCCTATTTCCACTCAGGAATAGAAATAGGCTGAAGTAATCCAATGGGAAGCTGATGTTCTGCCTTAACTCCCCGACACGTTAAGCATCTAGCCACATACTAGATCATGTCTCTTTTAATTCTTGGACACCAATAGGATTCTCGCATATCGTGATGCATTTTCATTCCTTTAGGATGCAAAGCAAAAGGACTATCATGAGCTTCACGAAGTATTAACTCTATTAGTTTTGAAATATTCCGAACACAAATTCGGTTATGAAACCTCAAGCAATCACAACCATTAATGTTGAAATTTTCTAATATGCCATTCTGAACCATTTTTCTTTTACTCGGTAACTTGTCATTATCTAACTGTGCTGACTTGATTTGATAAAACATCACCAGTTTTATCCTTAATTCATCCGACAAGCTTCCATCGTCGTTGATACTGAGCTGAGTAAACATTGCTCACCATTCAACCGTTCTCTTTCTACTGAATGCATTAGCTACAACGTTAGCTTTACCAGGGTGGTAATCAACAGTGCAATCAAAATCTTTCAAAAGCTCAACCCGACGATGTTGTCTCAAATTCAACTCCTTTTGAGATACGAGGTATTTGAAACTCTTATAATGAATATAGATGTGACACTTTTCAATGTACAAGTAATGTCTCCAGATCTTTAGAGAAAAAAACATAGTAGCAAGCTCTAAATCGTGCGTCGGATAATTGTGTTCATGCGAGATGCATAAGCGATCACTTTTCCATCTTCCGTCAAAATGGAACTGAGACCACTCAAAGAAGCATAAGTATATACAACAAAATCCTTTCCCGATTCTAGTAAAGTCAAAATCGGCGCTTCAGTCAACTTCTTGTTCAATTTCTCAAAACTTTCTTGACATTGATCTCTCCAAATGAATTGAACATTCTTATGAAACAACTTTTTCATCAGAAAAGCTATATTCGAAAATTAATTTACAAATCTTCGTTAATAACCAGTTAGTCCAAGAAAACTGCGAACCTCTGACACATTTCTTAGAGCTTTCCATTGAACATTTGCCTCGATATTTTTTGAATCAAATCTAGTCCCATCTACCGAGATAACATGCCCCAAAAACACAACTTCAGATAATTAGAATCCATACTTACTAAGCTTTCCATATAACTGTTTCTCTCGTAACACTTGCAAAACAACCCTGAGGTGTTGCTCATGCTCGGATTTAGATTTCAAATAGATCAAGATGTCATCAATAAAGACTACTAGAAATTGATCCAAATACAGTTGAAAAATATGGTTCATGAATTCCGTGAATGCCATCGAAGTGTTTGTTAGCCCAAAAGGCATCACTAAGAACTCATAATGGCCATAACGCATACGAAATGTCATATTTGGTATGTCACTATCTTTCACTTTCAACTAATAGGAACCCGATCTTAAATCAATCCTAGAAAAGACAAAAGCTCTTTTTAGTTGATCAAATAAGTCATCAATACAAGGTAGAGGGTATTGATTCTTAATCTTCAACTTATTCAATTGTTGATAGTCAATACAGATTCACATCGAGCCATCTTTCTTTTTGACGAAAAGCACTGGAGTTTCCTAAGGTGATATACTAGGGCGCATATGTAACAGCCCATTTTTTAGTAGTGTCAGAAATAGTGGTTTCGGGGCCACAAAATCCAACAAGTTTGTAAATATTATTATTTAATATTTACGAGTCAAATGTGATTTAAAAAAAAAGGTTTCTGATTTGATATTTTATGTTATTTAAGCGATTTATTAAGTTCAAGTGGTAAGACCTTAAGGTCAAGTGGTTTTAGAAAATGAGGTATCAGGACCTCATTTCTATAAGCTGAGCTGTAAATACTTTTATAAATATTTATAGAGTGTCATTAAGGTGGTATTAAAGTTTCGTTGAAAATTTTTAACATTTCAATAGTTACTTAATTAAAAAGGACTAAATCATAAAAGATTTAAATTTTAATCACTATTCGATTAGAGTGATTAAATGGTTAATTGAATAATGGAAAAGGAAATTAAATGGTAATTAGACCATTTAAGGAGTTAGTGGACAAATGTGGACATGACTTTGGTGTTTTATTTAATTATTAATAAAGGTTAAAATGGTAATTTGGTATATTAAATTAAAATAAAATAGAAACAAAAGGCTAAATTCTTATCTCTTTTTGTTTTCATCTTCAACAACCCAAATTTCCATGGAAAACCTTAAGCTAGGTTCAGCCATGGTGATTTTCTCATACATGGTATGCTATTCTTACCCGTCTTTAATAATTTTCATGTTTTTGATATCGTTGCAACTAAGTCCAACTAGCCTGTACCTTTGATTTTGAAACTGTTAAAGATTTTAAATATTTCCATTGATGAACCTTGTGATTCTATGTGTTAAACGATTAATTTGAGATATTAGTTGTTATTTAAAAGAATTTTACTAAGTGATTTTTGATGAATTTTTTGATTAGGGACTAAATTGTTAAAATAGTAAAAATACAAGTATTTAATGTGAAATTATTGCATGAATAGGATGATATGGGTGCCATGAATATTCATCTATTATAGTTTGGCATTAAAAATGGTTAATTTGTATGTTTTGGGCTTAGGGACTAAATTGAATAAAAGTAAAATTTTATGGGTAATTTTATAAAAATGTAAAAAATTGGCTAAATTGCATAAAATACATCATTTTACTGTCTAAAATAATATATTGAATGAAATTATTAATTTAGATCAAGATCGGGTGGAAAATTAAGGAGAATGAAAAATTACCAAAATGCCCCTATTGTAATAGCCTGTTTTAGGGTCAAACAGGAACAGTGGTTTCGGAACCACAAATCCTAAGTAGAAATATTTATTTTTATTATTTCTTTAAGGTTTACAGTATGATTGAATGATTCTGTGAAAATTTCGTTAAGAAATTTTTTCGATAGAGTGTCCAATTTTACTAATAGGACTAAATTGCAATAGGTGCAAAATATGTGTTCTAGAAGCTAGAGGTGTCTAATTGAAATGAAATTTTAAAATGGAGGTAATTAAATGGTAATTAGACCATTATACTTTAAGTTGGACAAAAATAGACATGGTTAGATAAAATTTCAAAGTTTTAAGTGAAGGGCATTTTAGTCATTTGGTAAATAAAGACAAATAAAACTAATAAAAAGATGTCATCTTCCCCAATTTAGTCCCCCCATAGCCAAATTTCTGAAGAGAAGACATAGCTAGGGTTTGGCCACTTTCAAGCTCGATGTAAGCCCGTTCTTGTCCCATTTTTAATAATTTTTATATTTTTGAGACCGGTGAAACCTAATCTACCTATTTCAAAGACTAATTTGAAAGAAAACCAAAGTCTAGAATCTTACCCATGTAGAGTATTTGTGTATGTTTATGTCTAATGATAGAAAATGTTGTTTGATGTTAAGTAAACAACATTTACCAAGTGATTTTTAATGAAAATGTCAAATAGGGTCCTATTTGTAAAAGTTGTAAAATGTGTGTAAAAATGTGAATAAATAAAAAATGTGGGCTGATATTAGTACTAATAATATTTGGCTAGGCTTAGGTAATGAAGAAATCGAATGAAAATCATTTTACGAGCCTAGGGACTAAAGTGTAAAAAGTTAAAAAGTTAGGGGAAAAATGTAATTTTTGCCATAAGGTGTTTTTGGGATTAAATTAGATAATGTGATGATTGAATAAGTTAAATGTGGTATTATAGGTCAAGAAAGATGAGGTTCTGACTGAGACCGAGGAAAGAACAAAGTCGTGAACTAAATCGAACAATTAGCTATTTTATATCGGGGTAAGTTCGTAAGTTAAAAAATAAGCTTTAATATGATTGTATTTTATTGTGTTAATAATGCATGAATTGTATATTTGATAAATGTAGATGAGCTTAATCCTATGAACGAGTCCGAAGCCGAATTGACAAGCAAGAAATCCTATTTGAACCTTAGGAATAGGGTAGGATACAAGTGACATGTCACTAGGGTTAGTGTGTGTTATGTAGTTATGTGATCGGGGTGCTGGTCTTGTACGTCCTATTGGTGGCTAAGTATACCTGCATATATTGCCGATACTAGACAGCTTGTGTGAATAGCACCGCGTAGCTACGTCTTGACTGACAGCTTGTGTGAGCAGGCCCGTTGATGGCTCGAGAGCGAGCAACTATGTGATATGAGATTTGAGGTAGCATTGGCTACATATGTGGCACTGAGTCTGCAAATTTCCCGAGTATCCGACATTGTTATTCTGAGTGGTTCATGGGTATGCCAAAGATGAGATTATGTGTAAATTCCTTTCGAGATGGTACAGTTATGTACTTGAAGCTCATATCTATTAAATGCTTGAAATGATGAATATGAGGTAAGTTTTGTGATGGAATGAGTTATGATTATGAGACCATGGTAAATGTACATTTAATTATGTTATATTATTGAATGTTATATTCATGGTAAGGTTGCTTATTTCTTGCATACGAGCTTACTAAGCTATATAGCTTACTCCATTTATTTTCCATGTTTTTATAGTGTCGCCAAGCTAAATCGAATTAGAGATCATCGGAGACTCGAATCACACTATAAAAACTTTCATTTTGGGAATTGATGATCTTAGTATTTTGAAAGTGTGGCATGTATAGGGACTTGGTCCTTTTGTTATATGTGTCACTGTGTTTTGGCCAAAAATATTGGCTTGTAATTGTCAAAGGTTGATGTGGTATTTAACCATGTAACTTGGCTCATTTTGATTGGAATGGTTGTAAGCATATATATATATGTATGCATGCATGTGAAATTAGCATGGTTAATTTGGGACATGATAAATGTTGTGAGTATGATAGTGGATGGTATTGTATTGATATGATTTAGCCATGATTGTTGATGTTTGGTTGCCTAAGTAGGCCATGTTTTGTGCCTTTGATTTGGTGTAAGTGTATGTGTGAATAAGGTGGCAAATGGCTTAGTAAATAGCCATTATTTTGTCCACACGGGTAGACACACGGGCGTGTGTCTAGGCCGTGTATGAGACACGACCTATCCCACGGGCATGTGTTTTGGCCGTGTGTCCCCTACACCTTAATTTTATAAAATAAAATGCTTAAAATTGAGCACATGTGTAACATCCTGAATTAGGGCCTAGTCAGAATAGTGGTTTTGAGACCATAAATCCGAGATAAAAATAATGATTTTATGATTATTATGAGTGTAACAGCCCGATTTAGGGCCTAGTCAGAATAGTGGTCTTGGGGCCACAAATCCGGAATTGACTAAAGTATTTTATCATTATTTTGGAGTCATTGCATGTTTATATTAGAGCATGAGAAATTTGGTGAAGTAATTTTAGCGTTTGTGAGCTTAATTGAGAAAAAAGACTAAATCGCATAAAATGCAAAGTCCTAAATTTATAGCTAAAAGTGTCAAATAGCTAGAGAACCTAAATTGGAGATCTTTAAAAGGAAATTAGACCCTATAGAGATAGCTTGGAGGGCCATAGGAGGAAATTTGGTCAAAAAGTCCAAGTTTGGTGGGTTTGGTAGCTAATTTGACTAAAATATAAATAAAATAAAAGAAAGATGATATCATCCTATTTCCCATTTTCTTCTCCACCGATTTTTCAGCCATTTTTGGGGGTTTTGAGCTTCAAAAATTTCAGCAACTTTAAGTCTTCACAAGTAATGATTTTAATGGATTTTCTTGAATATTTTTGTACTTTTGAGACCCTTGAAGCATGAGCTTTCAAATGAGGGTACTATTTTGCAAACTGGTTGAAAGTCTAGGGTTTTGTCATGAGAGCATCTAGGGTGTTGACTGAAATTTTATGGAAGAATATGAAGCTTAATGGTGTAACACCCCTAACCCGTATCCGTCGCTAGATTAGGGTCACGAGGCATTACTTAACAAAATCATAATTTTGAACATTCACATATTCACACAAGTCATATTCGTATATATAAAGCACATGGCTAATTAAATATTAAGCATACATTATTAATCATATTGCATATACAATTCATACCTCAAAATTTAACTGAATTCATACCATACATATAATCATATTTTCAAACTAACAAACATGCCTCAAAACCTTCCAACATATGCCTTATAAATACATAGCACGAATCATATGGTCATCACTTTATTGATATTCGAATACTTAAAAAAATAAACATTTTACTTCACAATTATTTACATGTGCATATTAAACCAAATAAATTATATCACAAGGTTTTTTTGTCCATTAGCATATGCGGCATTAAGAACTTCACAAAATGACCAAATATATTCCATTATACATTAAACCTTACGTACATTTCACCACATCACATTTGGACCATTTTCAAACACTAAAATTAAATCATATCATGCTTAGTTCACATACTAAAAATTTATTTTATAATCGGTTACCCAATTTAACTTCTATAGAACATTTAAATTATACATCAAAATATAGGTCAATAATAAACCACACCCAAAACACATCCATCAACCATAATTACATCACTTGAGCCGAATTATGACAATCCAGAAATATATATCATACCATGTATCAAGCTTACTAAAATGAGCTAATTATAGGCCATACATATCATATAATCAAAATCCACATTCAACTTTTAAGTTAAGCCATATTCGCATGGCTAAATTTATACATATCTAAGGTTGAACAAAATACATATTAGCCTATACATGTTCGAAAATAGACTTTTAAAAGTATCGAAAGTTGAGGATAGTGTGGATGACTTCGATGACGATCCCCGAGCTCGTAACTTACACCCAAAATCTATAAAACAGAGTAACAAAAACACATACAGAGTAAGCTAACTTAGCTTAGTAAGCCTTAAGCAAATTAAACAACTCAAATGAATAATTAAAATATTTCAAACAAACTGAATTGTATCATTAATGTTATACTTTAACAAAAATAAGTTACCTTGGCTGAAGGCTAATATTTCTCATTTAGCATAATACTATTCACTTTTCATTTCCAAAATAACACTATCTCAATTATTCTTACATTCAAACATATATATACTCATGAATTAATCTCAACTTTATAAACCAACATCATCCATTTGGTCAATTATAGAAAATCAAATATAATATCACATATATACACACCTATTTAGCCAAATATTCAAGATCCAAATTATCATCTCACAAATACTTACTTATATGGCCGAATACACATAGTTCATTATATCATCACATATGGCCGAATATACAAGTACAATAAAACATCACATGTAGTCGATTATTCAAGTTTAGTATAACATCACATGTGGCCAAATATATATAAGTTCAATACATCATCACATATGTACATACCTATGTGGCCGAATATACAAAGTCATTTAGATCAACTTACTTGATCAATTTCCACATCAATGTGAAGTCTTATAGACATAGGCTTGAAAATAAATCACCGGTATAAAACCTATTAGGCATAAGCCTGAATCACACACCGGCACATGGCCTGCTAGACTCAAGGTCTGATTCTTATTTACTCACCAGCACTAAGCCTGCTAGGCACAAAGCCTGATCAAAGTCATATATCGAATCGTCCAAAAATTCCAAGTAATTCATACAAACTTTCAGAGGCTTTAACTCAGTCGAATAAAAATCAGCCACATTTATTCAATGATAAATCACATTCTGTTATTATACTAATAGACTATAAAATTCGAATCATCATAGTAAAACATTCTATGTTCAAAATAAACAATGTTTAATTGCTTAAAGACTTACCTCAGATTTCAGCGGACGTTAAAAATCGACTATTTAATTATTTTTTTCTTTTCCCCGATCCAAGTCCGATTTCTTTTGTTCTTGATCTATATAATTCCAAAATAACCTCATTTAAACACAATTTCATTCAATTTAACCCAACAGCACATAAATGGGCAAATTACCATTTTACCACTGATATTTCATACTATTACAAATTAGTCCTAATTGTATAAAACACAAAATACATAAAATCTCACCACATCATAGTTAGTCTGAATCTTCCTTATACTCATACTAGTCCATATATTTCATTTATTTTACATTTTAGTCCTTCAAATTATTATTTTTACAATTTAGTCCTAATAATTCAAAATCATAAAAAACTCTAATACAAAACATATTAATCCAAAATATATCTTTCATAATTTATTATCAAGCATCACAAAACACAAATACTCATCAATGGCATAACTTAAAATATGCATCAAAATCAAAAATTTGAGCATGGGTCGGATAGTATTCAAAGCAACGATCTCAAAAACGTAAAAATTATCAAAAATCGAAACCAAACTAACCTTGAATTTGAATCAACAATGGCCGAATACCTCAAAGTTTTTATTTCTTTTCTTTCTTACAACTTTTGGCTATTTCAAAAAATGAATGCATGCCTTATTATTTTTTATGTTTTATTATAATAACATATTAATATTTCAATTACAATTGTAACCATTATAAAATAATAAGAAACTTTATATTGGTTGTCCTCAACCGTCCATGCTATAATTAAAAGGCATAATTGCAACATAAATACATCATATTATAAAACCACTAACACTTCAGTCCTTATGCTTTAAACTATCAAGTTTTCATTTTACGCGATTAAGCCCTTTTATTTAATTAAACACACAGAGTCAAATTTTCATACGAAACTTTCACACATGCAAATTCACATATAATAAACACAAAAAATAATATTTAAATATTTTTATGACTCAAGTTTGTGGTCCCAAAACCATCGTTCCAATTAGGGTCTAAATCGGACTGTTACAAGTGGTGTGGCAAACAACTTCTGTGGAAGGATTTTCATGAAGATACCTAAAAAGGACTAGTTTGCATAAGTTGTAAAATAGATGATTAATGCGTCATATAGTGGGAGTTTGGAGTTGCTATAAGAGTAAAAAAGATTTATCTAGGCTTAAGATGTGAAGAAATTCGATAAAAATTGATTTTCGAGTCTAGGGGTAAAATGGTCATTTTGTTAAGGTCGAGGGGTAAAATGGTCATTTTACCAAAGAAGTGAATTTTCAGTTGCCTAATTTTATTTAGTGCTTAAATAAGCGTATTCTACTATTATAGATCAAGAAATACTGAGTCTGAACCTAGACCGAGGGAAAGCCAAGCAAACCGACTAAACCTTCTAGTCGCTACATTTTGAAATTCGAGGTACATTGTATGTAAATAGTACAATTACATTGATAATATATGCATTTGAATTGTATCAAAATTATTATAGCATAAGTTGCTTGATTGTGGAAATGAGAAAATGTGATGATAATAGAGATAGTAGAATTCCCGTGGGAACCCTAGGAAATAAATAGAATATTCATGCCATGACGATTAGGTCACTTATGTAAGCCAGTGTAAGACCATGTCTGGGACACGGCATTGGCATTAAGACGAGTGCTAGTGTAGAACATGTCTGGTACATGCATCAGCCTTAAGACGTAAGCCAGTGTAAGACATGTCTGGGACATGCGTTGCCTACGAAACGATAGTCAGTCTAAGACCATGTCTAGGACATGGCTTTGACTTGAGATATGGGCCAGTGTAAGACCGTTTCTAGGACACGGCATCGGCACCTTACCCCACATTTGAGGTTATGAAATATCCAATGGCATTTCGAATGGTTCAACGATGAAAGTTTTGATTTCTAGTTAATGAGGAAAGTGTAACCTTGTTGTGAGTGATACAGGTACCTATTGGGTATGTATAAAATGTGAACCACATTATATGCTATATGATGTGTATTGAATATTGATGAGTAATTTTTGCTTATGCCCACTTATGTATTGTGATACTTGTTTATGAATGGCAAGGTATTATTGTATAATTATTTATATGCAACTTACTAAGCTTTATGCTTACTTCCTCTCGTTTCCTTCTTTTTATAGTGCCGCCTATCTAGCTTAGTTCAACGGAAGTCTGAGATATCAATCACACTATCAATCAAAGCATTCTCTTATCTAATCACAGTGCTAATCCTTCAATCATGAAACTCTGTAATTCTACACTTGTAACCTTATTTAATTTATATAATACAAATTTCAATACAATATTTTACCGATGAGGGGGTGAGGGTTGTAAACCCTAAAATTTTAACTCTAACGTAAACATGTACATCACACATACTATTATGAATGACTAGTTCATTACTAATTCCACATTCTCAAAACATCTAACAATCATTTACTTATCACTTTTGTACTTAACACATAGCTCATATGCTAAATCAAATCATTAATTCACAATCAAAATATCCACATAGCAATCATAGACCAAACATCCCAACTCATATACTCATATAATTGTAACATTTATCAATAGTAGAATTTCATGCACTCTGATTCATACCTTTATGAGTTTCTACTCATCACCAACACATTTTCACTTAAACATTTGAGTATAACATTCTGTACTATCGGAATTAGCTTGGTAGGAAAACATGTCAGTCTAATTAAAACAATTCTCATCATAATCGGAAGATATCACATTATCACAGGTTAAATATGGCATGTATAGCTAGACTCTCACTTGCTACGTTAGTCCTAGAATCAACTAAACTATAGCTCTGATATCAATTAAATGTAACACCCCTAACCCGTATCCGTTGCTGGAATAAGGTTACGAGGCGTTACTGATCAATACATATCGTTCATATACATAACATATATATTTATGCATTCATATATAAAACCCATTCAAATCATTCACATTGTCCCTTATAATGCTTTACGAGACCATAAAACATACTTAGAAGTGGTTCATGACTGAACCGATAACATTGAAAAACTTTGAGAAACTTAGAATATTTTTCAACATTAAAGGGTCACACACCCGTGTGAATAGGCCGTGTGCTTCACACGGCCACCAGAGACGCCCGTATCACAGGCCGTGTGAAAACAGGGCATACATTTTGACTTGCACCACACAGCCGGAGACACACCCGTGTGCCATGAAAACTGGAGAGGTTACTGACTTGGGTCACACGGTCGGCCACACGCCCATGTGCCAGCCTGTGTGTAACGCCCCGATTTTTGGGTGTAGCACCCCAAACCTGGCCCAGACGTTATGACCGGATCCGACATGCCACATCAAAGCGTTCAAAACATTTTATATTGTTGATCCAGAAAAACTTACTTAGTGTTTTAAAAGATAATTTCATTATAGGTTAAAGTGAATGGAAGCTGTGCACCAAGTAGGAAACCGAAAAAGAGGTGGTGAGTCCATCGGACTGCTTAAGTACCAAGCTCCCTTTGGATCCAATCTTAGACATGCATACCGCCATTGCCACACCTTAACGTCATGGATATTTCTACGAAACCGATTTCATTAAGTCATTTTTAGGAAAAGTGATTAATTTTGGAAAATACTTTCATTGCGGAAGCTTTGCTTGTTGTCGTGTTATTTTGAAATCAATTGTTGTTTTTGAAAACGTGCCCTAAAGCTATCCAATTTCAACATTTAAAATAAGTAATACCTATCTTAGTAATACATATTAAAACCATCAAAAATAATTAAGCGGCCTTATTACATTTAACAACCCAAAACTTCAAACGTAAATAAAAGGATGTCCAGTTCACCAGAAGAAAATTAAACATTCAGAACGGGTGGCCACTGCGAATTCCCTCACAGCTTGGTCACTATGGTTGGGGATTACCTGCGTGGATGAAAATAAAAGGGGTGAGTTTGGGGAAACTCAGTGTGTAAAATAACCCAACCATAGCCTATATCAGCTCAAACCACAGAAATAGAATAAGTTGGCCTTAGCCCAGAACAGAATTCAGAATAAAGCCTATAGGCCCATAACAGAACAGAATAAATATTACACGTTTATGCAGAAACCCAACCCAGATTCGTCCATAACACCCCCGTACCAGCCTTACACCATGTGGGGAGACTACTCGACCCACCCAACCGCTACACACCACAGAAATCGCAGCGAGGCTGCCAGATATTGTGACGAAGTCACCAGATACAGATATTGTGGCAGAGCCACCAGAACAGATATATGTGGCAGAGCCACCAGATCAGATAATCGTGGCATAGCCACCAGAACAGATATATGTGGCAGAGCCACCAGATCAGATAATCGTGGCATAGCCGCCAGGACAAATATATGTGGCAGAGCCACCAAATCAGATAATTGTGGCATAGCCACCAGGATGCTTCCTCCATAGTATAACCCAAGTCCCCATGCAACAGATATATAATCATGGCATACATCATACAGAATCAGATCGTCATGCTTTTCAGTCAAAAGTAACCCTAGGGGTATAATGGTAATTTTGCATACATAGGGGTATTCAAGTAATTTATCTATTATTAAGGTTTTCATACATAACATAGCCATTTACGTACGATCAAAAACACTTACCGTGTTTTCTTACCAATTTGGGCCCGTTGGCCCATTATCCCGTTTTTGGCCCATTAAGCCCAAAAATATCGAAATGCACAGAATCGCACACTCTGCAGTCTTATCACTTTAATTTACCATATACATCAAACTATTAATCTCATGAGCATTCACACACTCGCAAGATCTCAAAATACCGGCTTTGGCATTTCGGTTTTTCGGCTTGTGCCGATCTAGTCTGAGGGTGTTAGTTACACACCTGTTTGCGACGATATGCTGACGAGATCTGTGATAGCCCTAATTTGACCTTAGTCGAAAAGTGGTTTCGGGACCACAAAACCGAGTCGTAAAAAAATATTAACCGTTAAATTTTGTGCTTATTGTATATGAAAAGGCATGTGTGAAAGTTTCATGCTTTAATTTTATCATTTGTATGTGAAATATATTAAATAGGACTCATGTGAAATAAATGTGAAAGATGATAGGTTAATCTCAAAGTGGTGTAATAATGCATGTTAGAAAAATGATGGGTTTGCATGTAAAATATCCATTTTTGACAAGTAGTGGCCGGCCATGATGAAGTGATATATAAAAATATGTATTAATTATTAGTTAATGGCTTTATCTTTTATAATATAGATGAATAAAATGAAAATAATAATAGAAAGAATGGTGAAGAAAACAAAGTCTTAACTTTGTTCTTCTTAGCCGAACCAAAAGGGAGAAAAAGGGGAGCAAACATTCGGCCATTTGAAACCTAAGGAAGGTTAGTAAATCAAGTTAGATTTTTGAAATTCTAGTTTGTTTTAGGTTACTCATCATGCTACTTACTTAGCCCATGCCAAAACTTTGAATTTGGATGGTTGAATTGAATATTCGGTTATGGTAGATAAGGAAGGAATTTGATTTTTATCTTTAAGTTTTGATGAAGAAATTGTTGATGGAAGAAGTTGATCTTGTTAAAAACTATAATTTCTAATACTCATATGTGTAATAGCCGAACATAGACTTTTCTTAATGTCTTGAACAAATGCCGATTAGGTGTTTTGAAATGGATAAATTAGGTGCTTGATTTGCTAAAGGTTCGGCATAGTACATGATATTTTTGTTAGTATGATTTCGAAGAATTTAAGTAATATTATGTATAAGTAAAATTATTAGGTACGGTCTTGGCGGTATATATGTACAATTGATCTATTTAGCTAATAATATCTAGGGTGATAAATAATTAAATAATATGTATACAAAGAATGTGTGAAAGAGTGAATTGGCAATAATCTCTTTGGGACAGCAGCAGTAAAGTGATTTTGGAAAATCACTATAAATTATGGGAGTTGAGTTAGAAGCTGAATAAATTATGTAATTAAAGCTTGATGAGTCTAGTTTCTTATAAAAGAAACTATAAAAGCAAAAGAATTGTGGATAATGAGATAATTGAAGTAGTGTGGGATATAGTCAAAATGACTTCTAGATCCCTTGTTCTGTTTTTATAAAAAACGTATAAAAATAGTAAAATGATGAAATTTATATGATTAGACTCCTTAATGAGTCTATTTTCAAATGAAATAAACAAGGACATGTTTTGAATTCTGTACAATGAGAAATTTATTTTGTAGTGAAGAGTGGTCAGATTAGTCAAACAGTGAAAAAGGGAAACTTTAGGAAAAATCTGGTATTGATTGGCTAAACTAAAAATTATGAAAATTTTATGGATAAAATATAAATGAGTCTATTTTCAATGAAAATTTACGGAAATTGATTTGGAGTTTCGTAGCTCTAGTTATAAATAATTTAGTGACTGTTGCTCAAGAAGTCAGCTTATAGTGAAATTGTGATTATATTGTAAACATTGATAAAAATTTGCTAATGAATTGCTTATTGATTTCTTATAAGCTGACTATAATCTGTATGTGTGAAAGTCGAATATATATGTATTATATTCTAAAAATAATATTTGAATAGTCGATTAATGATTAGTTTAAAATTTGTTGAATTAAAGCTCAAGAGCATAGGGGGCAATTTCGAATAAGGGAAAAGAGAAAGTAACCGAGTAGCCATTTCGCAACCGTTCAAATATATCCGAGGTAAGTTTTAAGTAGTTTCCTTTAGTATATAATTGACGATGCCACTATAAGAGTATAGTAGGTAAATTGTGATCTTTGGCTTGCACTTGAATTAAGATGTATAATAGATAATGCATGTATATGACTTATAGTTTGATGGCCTCTTTGAATTTAAGATTAAAGGATGAATAGAATGAGTGATATGAGATATAATCATTGAGCTGAAATGTGAATGATGATGTGCGTATTGAGTTTATATTCGAATGTAATATACGACTATTAAGTGATAAGGTGACTGTCATTTGTTATGATCAAATGTGTATGAGATTGAAAATATCCGGACATAAGGTCCGCAGGCTATATGCTGGAAAAATATCTGGACATGAGATCCGTAGGCTATATGCTGGAAAAATATCCGGACATGAGATCCGCATGCTATATGCTGGAAAAATATCCGGACATGAGATCCGCAGGCTATATGCTAGAAATATATCCGGACTTGAGGTCCACTGGCTACGTGCTGGAAAAATATCTGGGTTAAAGACCCGCAGGCTTACGCTAGTAATGTATTCCGAGCTCTAATATTTGACAGAACCGATGCCAGAAAGTTAAATAAGATTTCGACTTCGAATATCAGTGGTAAACATCGTTGCGTAAGTATTATATGTTTTACATGTTAAGGTTCGTGTTATGTGCTTATATTTGAATTGATTTTTTTTAAGTGATTTAATAGCATCAAGGATGAAATATATATATGTGTGTGAATGAATTCGGTATTTGAGGATAAGATAATAATATAATTGATTAATGTAAGTCACCATATGAAAGAATGTGATTAACGGTATTAGTATAATCTATGTAAATAATGAAAAATGTGCAAGAAGTCTTGTGTATACATACATACATATTCGGCCAAAGGGTTTTGTAACTAATGTACTGGTGTATATTTGGTCAAGTGAATTACAATTAGAATACAAGTTTTGTGATACTCAGTGTTCAATTTTAATGATAAACCTTAATAGTATGAATTGCTTAAAACTTACTAAGCCTCGAAAGCTTACTCTGTTTCTTATTTCTTTGTTTTATAGATTGTTGATTTTGGCTATCGACTCAGGGATCGTCAACAGTTCTTCATACTATCGATCTTTTTGGTACAGTTATATTTTGGACTCGATATGGCATGTATAGGTTGGACTGTTGACAAAAATATGTTTTGAAATTGTAAATATCTTGACCGTATGAAAATGGCACTTATGAATTATAAATCTGTATGTATTCAGTGCGATTTACACTTGTGTTGGTAGATTATGTGATTGAAATTTAATGTTTAGCTTGGTAATACCTCATAGCCTATACCGGCGATCGGACACGGGCTAGGGGTGTTACAAGATCCACACACGAACCGCCTACAATTGGATTACTAACACGTTAATCTAACTATTCAAATACAAACTACGTATTAACCCCTTACAATATTCGGCCAACCACACCTACAGATCATAGTAAGCTTATAAGAAATCAATAAGCAACTCATTAACAAACTTTTGTCAATGTTTACCACATAATCATAATTTCACTGCAAGCTGTCTTCCTGAGCAACAGTCACTAAATCATTTATAACTGGAGCTACGAAACTCCAAATCAAGTGCCATTAATTTTTCCTGAAAATAGACTCATATATATTCTTTCCATAAAATTTTCAGAATTTTTGGTTTGTCCAATCAATACCAGATTTTTCTTAAAGTTTCCCATGTTTCACTGTTTGACTAATCTGACCACTCTTCATTACGAATCAAATTTCTCATTGTACAGAATTCAAAATATGTTCTCGTTTATTTCATTTGAAACTAGACTCATTAAGATTTAATTAAATAATTTATTCACCTTCTAACTCATCTCTCACAATTTATGGTGATTTTCCAAAGTCACGTTACTGCTACTGTCCCAAGCAGATTTATTGCCAAATTCACTCTTTCACACATAACTTGCATGCGTGTTATTTAAACATGTATATCACCAATCAATCATCACATATCTATGATTTTACTTAAGTATAATCTCCATTTCATCATTTTAAAGCACAACATGTTAGCCGATTTTTCCCTTTAGCATCTAAGGCACATGCATGTTCATTTGTTTGGCTCAACTTTACCTATCTTCCATTTTTCATCAAAAGAACATGAAACAACAACAATTTCCTTCATTTTAATTCATGACCAAATGCTCACAACACAACCAAAAACCAAAATATGCTTCAAGAGTTAAGGTAGAATCAAGAAGAACTCATGAACATCAGGATAGAAGCAAACTACCATGAACTTACCGTCAATTTTCTTCCCCAAGTGACCAAACATTCAATAGCTTTCTCCTCTCCTTTCTCTTCTCTAACTTTCGGCTATGATGAACAAAGATGGACAAAACTTTGTTCTTTTCACCCCTTTTTCTTTTAATAAAATTTCATATTTCATCCATTTAATTCTTTAATACAAAAGACATGAAATTTCCATCATGGAACATTTACCTAAACCATTATCATGGAACATTTACCTAACCCATTATCATGGAATATTTACCTAATCCATTATCATGGAACATTTACCTAACCTATTATCAATTTGTACCATGAATTATGGATATCAAGTGCTCATATTATCTACAACAACATGATGGCTGGCCACTTCATGTAAAATGGGAGGTTTGTCATGCAAATCCTCCTATTTTGCACTCCTATTTATTTGGCCACTTCAATTTAGCCTATAGCATTTTCAAACATTTTCACATAGGTTCTATTTCATAATTTCACCCCCTTTTTCTTATGGAACAAAAATTAACTAAAATTGTCGGGTTCTATCTTAAGCTTGGGCCTTCTAGAGGCATAGTCTCTTCTGATTCCTAAGTAGCTTCTTCCCTTCCATGATTACGCCAAAGTATTTTCACTAACGGGACAGATTTCCTTCTGAGAACCTTAACATCTCGAGCTAATATTTGCACAGGCTCCTACTCAAAGGTCAAATCAGTCTGAACTTCAATTTCTGCAACTGGCAGGATATTAGCAGGGTCAGCACGATAACGCCTTAACATGGAGATGTGAAAAACATCGTGAATCCTGTCTAACTCTGGAGGCAATTCCAACTGATAAGCCACTGGGCCTACTCGCTTCAAAACCCGATAAGGCCCAATGAACTGCGGACACAACTTGCCCTTCTTACCAAACCTTAATATCTTCTTCCAAGGAGAAACCTTTAAGAAGACCATATCACCTATTGAGTACTCAATCTCCTTACGCTTCAAATCTGCATACGACTTTTGCCTATCAGATGCTTCTTTTAACCGGTCCCTAATTATTTTGACCTTATCCTCAGTATCAGCTACCAACTCTGGTCCAAGAACTTGTCGCTCTCCTAGGTCAGTCCAACAACTAGGTGTACGACACCTTCGTCCATACAGTGCTTCATACGGTGCCATCCGAATACTCGCCTGGTAACTGTTATTGTACGCAAAATTCTGCCAACGGCAAGTAATCCTCCTAACTACCTCGAAAATCAATCACGCATCCCCTCAACATGTCCTCCAGAATCTGAATAACCCTTTCCGATTGACCATCAGTCTGGGGATGGAAAGCCGTACTAAAATTCAATCACGTCCCTAATGCCTCATGCAACTTTTTCCAAAACTGAGATGTAAATCTGGGATCCCGATCAGAAATAATTGAAACTGGGACTCCATGAAGTCACACAATCTCTGCCACATACAACTTGGCTAACTTTTGAAGTGAAAAGTCAGTACGAACAGGTATGAAATGGGCCGATTTGGTCAACCTATCCACAATCACCCACACCGAGTCTTTATTTGATGGTGTCAAAGGCAACCCACTCACAAAGTCTATGGTTACCCTCTCCCACTTCCAAAGTGGTATCTTCACTGGCTGCAACAGTCCAGAGGGTAATTGATGCTCAGCTTTCATTTGCTGGCATGTCAGACATTTCCCTACAAACTCTGTTACTTTTCGTTTAAGTCCAGGCCACCAGTACAATTCTCGTAAGTCGTGATACAACTTGTTCCCTCCAAGGTGCATGGCACAAAGTCCCCCATGAGCTTCCTTCAATATTTTCTGCCTCAAGTCAGAGTCCTTCGGGACACAAATTCTTCCTCGGGAACACAGAACTCCTTCGCCATTTAACCCAAACTCAGAAGTTTCCCCTTCCTTAACTTGTTGAAAACGAGCGACCAAAGACTCATCGTTCAACTGCTTTTCCTTAATCTGATCCACCCAGGTTGGCCTTACTTGTAACTCAGCCAACAGACTTCCATCATCATATAGACTCAGACGAGGAAACATTGCTCTCAGATCAGATACAGCTCTACGACTTAGAGCATCGACTACCACATTAGCCTTGCCTGGGTGATACTCGATCGAACAGTCATAATCATTAAGCAACTCAATCCATCTCCTTTGCCTAAGGTTCAGCTCCTTCTGAGTCAACAAATACTTAAGACTCTTGTGGTCTGTGTATATAATACACCTCTCCCCGTACAAGTAATGTCTCCAAATCTTAAGTGCAAATATCACTGCCGCCAACTCCAAATCATGAGTAGGATAGTTCCCTTCGTGAGGTTTAAGCTGTCGTGATACATATGCAACCACCTTACCCTCCTGCATTAACACACAGCCCAAACCCACGTGTGATACGTCACTGTACACAGTAAAATCCTTCCCAGACTCCGGCTGAATCAACATAGGTGCTTCAGTCAAAATTTTCTTCAACTTCTCAAAAGCTTCCTGCTGCTTCTCAGTCCATACAAACGGTACTCCTTTCCTTATGAGTTTTGTCAGAGGTGCTGCCATCACAGAAAGACCTTCTACAAACCATCTGTAGTATCCTGCCAACCCTAGGAGACTTCGAATTTTCGACACCGTCCTAGGTGGCTTCCACTCCAAAATTGCTTCAATCTTTCGAGGGTCCACCTTAATCCCTTCGGCAGAGACCACATGTCCTAAGAAGGTTACCTCCCTCAACCAAAATTCACACTTGCTGAACTTCGCAAAGAGTTCATTCTCCCTTAACACTCGTAGCACTATACGGAGATGCTCATCATGTTTCGCTTCAGTTTTAGAATATACCAGGATATCATCAATGAAGACGACTACGAATCGATCCAAGAATGGTTGGAACACCCGATTCACCAGATCCATAAATGTTGCAGGAGCGTTTGTCAGTCCAAATGGCATAACCAAAAACTCGTAATGACCATACCGAGTCCTGAATGTCGTCTTATGGATATCTGCCTCCTTGACTCTTAACTGATGATATCCAGATCAAAGGTCGATCTTGGAAAATATAGAAGCTCTTCTAAGCTGGTCGAACAGATCATCAATCCTTGGCAGTGGATATTTATTCTTAATCGTCAGTTTGTTCAACTGGCGATAATCAATGCACATCTGCATCGTACCATCCTTCTTTTTCACGAATAGCACCGGTGCTCCCCATGGAGACACGCTTGACCTAATGAAGCCCCTATCCAACAACTCTCGAATTTGAGCCTTTAACTCCACTAACTCCTTCGGTGCCATCCTATACGGTGCGATGGACACAGTCGCCGTTCCAGGCAACAAATCTATTCCAAACTCAACTTCTCAATTCGGAGGCAATCCTGGAAGCTCCTCCAAAAAAACATCTTGGAACTTCTTTACGGTCTTAACCTTATCCACTGTCAGCCCCTCCTCTTCCGACTGACTTACAACTGCCAAATAGGCCTCACAACCTTTCCGAATCCACTTCTCGGCTCTTAATGTCGACACCACATTGGACAAATAATCCCTTCGCTCACCTATCACCATAACCTCCTCATCCTTTGTGGTCCTTAACACCATTTGTTTAGCAGCACAATCCAGGGTCGCCTTATGCTTAACAAGCCAGTCCATTCCCAAAATAAGATCAAACTCTCCGAATGGTAACTCCATCAGATCTCTAGGGAAAATCCTACCTTGAGTTTCTAAGGGTACATCCCTATACAGTTTGTCTACCCTAACCAAGTGACCCAAATGACTTAGTACAGATACCCCACTCACAATCTCCTCAGAGCAGTCCAAGTTGTCCATAATCCATTTTGTGGCCTCCAACCAATATTCCGCCACATTCGGGGCTATACCAGACACGCCCCTAAAGATCTCCGCTCTGTTAGGCTGAAGTCATTCAGAAATAGATCCCCAAACTCCATTGCCCGTACTTGCCCTGGCAACCCTTTCCAGAACACGAAGCATTGCCTGTGACAGGGCATCATCCCCAGCACCGCGATCATGAGACTCTACCTCTGTTGCCGGTGGTACCGGTGCATCCACCGCCGGCATATGTCTCAAAGACGAAGATCTCGCTCGACCACTTCCTCGGCTCCGTCCATGGCCTCTTGTACTCATATTGTATTATCTTGATTACGAATTTTTATGCATTAATTAATATTCCAGTGTTTATTACAGATGTTTTATGAATCAGCCAGTAGTTCAGAGTTTGTTTTCGCAGAATCGAAGTCTAGCTACAGTTTCAGTCTCTTATCAATTTTTCCTATGGTTTCAGTATCATCCTATCTAGAGTATCCTAATAGGGTTTCAGTACAGAGAGATAATTCAGGAAAATATTCAGAAAAGTTCAGAGTAATACTTACAGACTTGAGCTGGAGATTCGGAATGCCACCTTCTAAATATCTAAATTTTGAAAATCGAGTTTTTCGCATTCTTTATAAAATTTTCATTTTCGAAAATCTTTGTTTTTGTAAACCCATTCCGCAGCCGAGTTGTTGCAACCTAGGCTCTGATACCACTAAATGTAGCACCCCAAACCCGGCCCAGACGTTATGATCGGATCCGACATGCCACATCAAAGCGTTCAAAACATTTTATATTGTTGATCCAGAAAAACTTACTTAGTGTTTTAAAAGATAATTTCATTATAGGTTAAAGTGAATGGAAGCTGTGCACCAAGTAGGAAACCGAAAAACAGGTGGTGAGTCTATTGGACTACTTAAGCACCAAGCTCCCTTCGAATCCAATCCTAGACATGCATACCGCCATTGCCACACCTTAGCGTCATGGATATTTCTAGAAAACTGATTTGATTAAGTCATTTTTAGGAAAAGTGATTAATTTTGGAAAATACTTTCATTGCAGAAGCTTTGCTTGTTGTCGTGTTATTTTGAAATCAATTGTTGTTTTTGAAAACACGCCCTAAAGCTATCCAATTTCAACATTTAAAATAAGTAATATCTATTTTAGTAATACATATTAAAACCATCAAAAATAATTAAGCAGCCTTATTACATTTAAAAACCCAAAACTTCAAACGTAAATAAAAGGATGTTTAGTTGACTAGAAGAAAATTAAACTTTTAGAACGGGTGGCCACTCCGAATTCCCTCACAGCTCCAAGCCCACTATGGTTGGGGATTACCTGCGTGGATGAAAATAAAAGGGGTGAGTTTGGGGAAACTGAGTGTGTAAAATAACCCAACCATAGCCTATATCAGCTCAAACCACAGAAATAGAATAAGTTGGCCTTAGCCCAGAATAGAATTCAGAATAAAGCGCATAGGCCCATAACAAAACAGAATAGATATTACATGTTTATGCAGAAACCCAACTCAGATTCATCCATAACACCCCCGTACCAGCCTTACACCATGTGGGGAGACTACTCGACCCACCCAACTGCTACACACCACAGAAATCGCAGCGAGGCTGCCAGATATTGTGAGGAAGTCACCAGATACAGATATTGTGGCAGAACCACCAGAATAGATATATGTGGCATAGCCACCAGATCAGATAATCGTGGCATAGCCACCAGAACAGATATATGTGGCAGAGCCACTAGATCAGATAATTGTGGCATAGCCACCAGGACAGATATATGTGGCAGAGCCACCAGATCAGATAATTGTGGCATAGCCACCAGGATGCTTCCTCCATAGTATAACCCAAGTCCCCACGCAATAGATATATAATCATGGCATACATCATACAGAATCAGATCGTCATGCTTTTCAGTCAAAAGTAACCCTAGGGGTATAATGGTAATTTTGCATACATAGGGGTATTCAAGTAATTTAAATATTCTTAAGGTTTTCATATATAACATAGCCATTTACGTACGATCAGAAACACTTACCGCGTTTTCTTACCAATTTGGGCCCGTTGGCCCATTATCCTATTTTTGGCCCATTAAGCCCAAAAATATCGAAATGCACAGAATTGCGCACTCTGCAGTCTTATCACTTTAATTTACCATATACATCAAACTATTAATCCCATGAGCATTCACACACTCGCAAGATCTCAAAATACTGGCTTTTCGGCATTTTGGCTTTTCGGCTTGTGCCGATCTAGTCTATAGGAGGGTGTTAGTTACACACCTATTTGTGACGATATGCTGACGAGATCCACACATGAACCACCTACAATTGGATTACTAACACGTTAATCTAACTATTCAAATAAAAACTACGTATTAACCCCTTACAATATTCGGCCAACCACACCTACAGATCATAGTAAGCTTATAAGAAATCAATAAGCAACTCATTACCAATTTTTGTCAATGTTTACCACATAATCATAATTTCACTGCAAGTTGTCTTCCTGAGCAACAGTCACTAAATCATTTATAACTGGAGCTAGGAAACTCCAAATCAAGTACCGTTAATTTTCCTTAAAAATAGACTCATATATATTCTTTCCATAAAATTTTTATAATTTTTGGTTTGTCCAATCAATACCAGATTTTTCTTAAAATTTCCCATGTTTCACTGTTTGACTAATCTGACCACTCTTCATTACAAATCAAATTTAACATTGTACAGAATTCAAAATATGTTCTCATTTATTTCATTTGAAACCAGACTCATTAAGCTTTAATTACATAATTTATTTACCTTCTAACTCATCTATCACAATTTATGGTGATTTTCCAAAGTCACGTTACTTCTTCTGTCCTAAGGAGATTTATTACCTAATTCACTCTTTCACACATAACTTGCATGCATGTTATTTAAACATGTATATCACCAATCAATCATCACATATCTATGATTTTACTTAAGTATAATCTCCATTTCATCATTTTAAAGCACAACATGTTAGCCGATTTTTCCCTTTAGCATCTAAGGCTCATGAATGTTCATTTGTTTGGCTCAACTTCACCTATCTTCCATTTTTCATCAAAAGAACATGAAACAACAACCATTTCCTTGATTTTAATTCATGACCAAATGATCACAACACAACCAAAAGCCAAAATATGCTTCAAGAGTTAAGGTAGAATCAATAAGAACCCATGAACATCAAGATAGAAGCAAACTAACATGAACTTACCTTCAATTTTCTTCCCCAAGTGACCAAACATTCAAGAGCTTTCTCCTCTCCTTTCTCTTCTCTAACTTTTGGCTATGATGAACAAAGATGGACAAAACTTTGTTCTTTTCACCCCTTTTTCTTTTAATAAAATTTCATATTTCATCCATTTAATTCTTTAATACAAAAGACATGAAATGCCCATCATGGAACATTTACCTAAACCATTATCATGGAACATTTACCTAACCCATTATCATGGACTATTTACCTAATCCATTATCATGGAACATTTACCTAACCTATTATCAATTTGTACCATGAATTATGGATATCAAATGCTCATATTGTCTACAACAACATGATGGCTGGCGACTTCATGTAAAATGGGAGGTTTGTCATGTAAATCCCCCTATTTTGCACTCCTATTTATTTGGCCACTTAAATTTAGCCTATAGCATTTTCAAACATTTTCACATAGGTTCTATTTCATAATTTCACCCCCTTTTTCTTATGGAACAAAAATTAACTAAAATTGCTGGGTTCTATCTTAAGCTTGGGCCTTATAGAGGCCCACTAGCATAATTAAACCTATGCCAACATTCACAGAATTCCCGAAAATTGGGGCATTACATTGGGCCTGGAAGTAATAGGCCTTGAGTCTGGGTTCGGGTGGAAAACGGCCCGAATAATTTGAATGTTATTATTATTTCGTATGATTAGTTTAGTAATTAAATAAATTACAAAGGGTTTATGGTGTGGAAAAAAAGGCCTAAGAGTAAATTTAATTCGAGGCAATTCCTGAATTTTAATTTTGGGAGAGAGGGTTCTAGCGATATGGGCTTTTAAAGTTGAGGTGGTAAAATAGCACACAAATAAGGCCTTGGTAAAGTGGCAAGGTGGCGCCACTAAGTTCCTAAAAAATGGCGTCTGGGAAGGAATTAATGGTCCAGGGTTCAAGTTGCAAGGTAGGCATATTGTTATTTTTTTTAGGCATGTGCCGGGCATGTGATCACTTAAGTGAATTTCGGCAAGGGCCTTAGGGAGGTTGGGCCGAATGTTTTAGTTGATATTAGGGTTAGGTTATTTTCTTTTTCTGTCTTGGAGAATTTGGGTTAGCCACCTGAAAGCTTTCACTGTCATTCATCCTTTCTAAGTTCTTACAAAAGCCGAAAACACAAATTCCTTCTCCTTGGTGCCGATTTCTTCTTACTCTCTTTTTCCTCCATTTTCTTTATTCCATTTTTCTTTTTCTTCGAGCCAAAACCTTCTGCTCACCTTACTCACCTCTTCTATCGATCCCATCCTCCACAAAACCTTCATAGCCGATCGCCATAAAAGCTGAAATCCTAAAAACTCCCTTCTTGTGCCGATATCTCCAAGCCAAAATCCTTCAGTTATTTTTGTTATTTTTTATCAACTTTCATCTTCTCTAAACCCTTAGTATCTTTCGGCAACATTACTTCAAATTTATAGCCTCAAATCATCATCTTCTTCATCACTTAAAAAGCCGAAATACCATAGATTTAGGGACTTATAGCCGAAACTTCAGATCTCCTAGATTCGAGTTCTACTATCGTTTAGAGGATAGATCTACATCAGATTTGCGTAGCAATCAAAGAAGAATAAGTGGTAAGTGCTCATCACCTCAATTCTAGTCTTATTTTACAATTTAGAAAAGCCGAAGTCCCTAAAATCTAGGGAGGCTGTCGATTTGGGTATAGGGCTTTAAGGGTCTTTAACTGACGATTTCTTTTGGTGATTAGTGTCTTCTAGAGGTTTGATCGAAGGCTTGGATCATTGGAACAACTAGACTTAGATCGAGTCATCGGTTTTCGGCAAAAAGGTAAGAATCTAAAGGCTTTAGGGGCATGGTTCGAATATGGGTAGGTGAATATTGGGATTGGTTGTTGTGGGTTGCAATCTAAGAATTATGGTAATCAATTGTAGGACATCGTAAGGGATCTCAGTAGCAGTCATCGTGAAACAGGTGTGTATCGAACACCTTCTCATAGCTCAATTCGGCAAAAGCCGAAATGTCGAAATTCTGGCATTTCGTGGGCTTGTGAGTGTTCGAGTGCTCACAAGACGTTTAGAAATCATTTGATCTAAAATCACAAAGTGGTAAGTTAGTCGTGTGTGAAATTTTGTGTACTTCGGTAATTGGGCCTCGATAGGCTAAAGCTGGGCCCAATGGGCTCACGGGCCCATACGAGCAATAATAATAAAAATAATATATAATATAAAAAATAGGCAATAAGTATGTTCTGTTAGACTGTAGAATCGAAACTGCTTAAACCGGTAAACTGGTCATAAAACTTGAGTTAAATGGGCTTAAATGGCTAATGGACACTGTAGGGCCCATTAGGGGTTTTAGGGCCTAATGGCTAAAATTGTGAAATTGAGATAAATAAATTATTGCGATGAAAAATGGTCTAGTAAGGACTTTAACATTCACGAGAACCCTTAAAACTGATAAAATTATTGAAATACCTTTATAGGTGGAAAATTTATAGATTTACCCCTAGGAGCAAAATTACTGAAATATCCCTAGGATTAAGGTTGACCTGAATGCATGTTTGACTGTTACTATTTACTGCATGCCATATTATTATTATTATCTGATGCATGGGACTGGATTATTGATGGAGGAGGTACTAAAAGTGGCTTGACCACGTACTGGAGGCTTTGCCTCAACTTACTGATATCTGAGCAACAATACTACAACTGTGGAGTGTACAGCTGGGTGGGTTGAGCTATTCCCCACATGGAGTGTAGGGCTGGTACGGGTGGAGTGTAGCGGTTGGTTATAGGCTGGGTTGGGCTTGCATACACGAATATGTCTGTTCTATTCTGGAATGGGCCTATGGGCCATACTGTTATCTGAAAAGGGGCTGAGGCCCAGTTTACTGTATTTTGAAAAGGGCTTCGGCCCAGTACCTACTGTTATCTGAATAGGGCTTAGGCCCAATGGGCTTGGGCTTTGGATGGGTTTTCCATACACACTGAGTTTTCCAAACTTACCCCTTTCTCTTCCATCCTTGCAGGTGACCTAGTTGGTAGACTTGGAGCTGGGCGGGATTTAGAGTGGCCACGAAGATTAAATTTCTGGTTTTTTTTAAATAAGTTTCAATTAGATTCCTTTAAAATTTTTCATTTATTTTTTATTATTTCTATTTTGGTTAAAGTTGTAATAAGGCCGCTTTATTATTTTTATTTTGGGTTTTTAAATTACTTAAATCGTTTTCAACTTGAGATTCACATCACTTAAATTGATTCCTTAAAATTGGTTAGCTCTAGGGCGCGTTTTATAAAAGTTACTTGTTTTCAAAATATCACGATAACCGAGCAAAGCTTCCGCAACGTAAATATTTTCAAAGGAAATAAATATTTTAAATAGACTTAAACTTAATTTGTTGTTCGTGGACAAGTAATAAGCTTAAAGTGTGGCAATGGATGTGTGCATGCCTAGGATTGGATCATGGAAGAGCTAGGTGCTTAAGCAGTCTAATTGGCTCACCTCCTCTCCTCTTCAATCCTACCTGGTGCACAACTCCCATTCACTTTAATTTAAAACGAAAATGTTCTTTAAACACTAAGAAAGATTTTAGATAAAACATGACTTCTCTAATAACGCTTCAATGTGACACGCCAAATTCAGTCGTAACGTCTAGGCTGGGTTTGGGGTGTTACATTTAGTGGTATCAGAGCTCGGTTACAACAACTCGGCTGTGGATCATGGTCTGAAAATTTTTTCGAAAAACTTTGCTAAACTTAGGCCCAAGAAGTGTATTTTGGAAACGGTTTTGAAAAATTCTTTTCAAAGATATTTTACAATGTATACATGTTTTAAAGTTCAATCTTAAAATGGTTTAAATTTTTCTAGGTTTCTGAAATTTGATAACCGAAAAAGTGGCACACTGAATCCCCGGCACCAAGTCTGTAAGTATTTTTATTCTGTACTGTACTGAAATATTCTTATACTACTATAGATAGTACTGAGACCCTACTATGATTCTATAGTTAGGGAAATACTGAAACTGTAGAAACTGAGACAGTAGGGAAAACTGAAAACTTTAGAAGACTAAGACTGTAGCTAGGATACGATACTGTGAAAACAAGAACTTTGAAATACTCTTTATGCATAGGACATCTGTATAAATACTGAAATTTTTGAATCGAGATCTTGGTAGTTATTGTTATGCACGCTGATAATGTAGAGTGTTGATATGGATTCTGAGGGTAAGCAAAGTCTGCCAACTTCGGGTAGCGGTAACTCAGAGCTTGGGACTGAGGCACTGGTCGAGTTAGTAAGGAAAGTGGTAGAAGAAGTATTGGAGACCAAGGTTAAGGAAATTAGGGAAACGTTTCAAGAAGGGTGCTTGGAGTATAAGAAGAGGAACGATTCTAGTTCTCAGAAGACTGAGCCTCGTTCTGTGAAACATGTTAAGACACGACCAAACTTTCCAACCTACAAGAACTGCAACGGGCATCATCCGGGTGAATTCCATAGGAAGACAGGAGCATGCTTTAGATGTGGGTCCAAGGAGCATGGAGCTCAGGATTGCCAAGCTTATTTTATTTAAGTGTGTGTTACGAGTTGTATGCGTACTTGATAGATGTTTCTTTACTTTGGTAATTAGACGTTCTGGGTCGTGCTAAGAATTATTTTTAATTAAAGTGCGCAGCAGAAGCATTGTAACGCCCCATACTCGAGACCATCGCCAGAGTCGAACATGAGGTGTTAATAGACTTAATTCATTACTTAAACAACTCAAACAATTTATTTTTAAAATTTTCAATCAAGCTAACAATCTGCGTCATAGTCGCTTAAAAATTCATATCTCGAGTCACGAAATTCGAAATCCAATTCCGTAAATTTTCCTTGAAACTAGACTCATATATATATTTACTAATTTCTTTATAGAAATTTTGGTCAAGCAAATTAGTACAGTTTATTAGTTAAATTCTCCCCTATTTCAGAGTTTGACTTCTCTAACCTCTGTGTATTACGAATCAAATATCTCCCTGTACAGAGTTTCAATGACTATACCGTTTGCTTGTAATAAAACTAGAATCAATAAGAAATCTGTACATATAATTTATGACTTCTAATTATCTTTGAACAATTTATGGTGAATTTCCAAAGTCAGAACAGGGAATCCAGAAATTACTCTGGCCCTATTTCACAAAAATTTAAACATCTCATAAAATATAACTCATATACCTGTTTTGTTCCATCCATATGAAAATAGACTCATAATGCTTCAATTCCATATATTATTAATCATCTAATTGTATCTCTACTATTTTTAGTGATTTTTCAAACTCACGTCACTGCTGCTGTCTGAATCTATTTTATGGTAAATTTTACCTATTTCATGGTTTCCATGGATTAGCTAGCAATTTAGCATACATAACACCAAATATGATCATGATTAGCCATTCCAATGGTTAATCATTACCAAGCATTTCCATACCACTCAATAACCATATCATAAGACCATATACACAAAATGATTATAATGCTATACATGCCATACTCAAAATATACAAGCCATTATGCCAAGAGGGTATACGGATAGTGTGAGCGTGCCTCCGATTGTTTCCAATTTCCGAGCTGGCTTGTCAACACTACAAGGAATGAAAAGGATGGAGTAAGCATAAATGCTTAGTAAGTTCACATGCAAATAGCAAGTAACATAACTATATAAGCAAACATAAAACATCATTTGCATAATCATCACCGAGACATTCATATCACATTTTCATTTATCATCTTACCATATTGTTGTTATGTCGAGTTTTCAACCCAAGGGTTAAGTACATACCTGTTCAAAGTATTCATTTCATAACACTTACCAATACGTCCCTTTCATCTTGAGTATTCCTCCGCTTGAGTAAAATTTTACCCGTTGAACACATCGGAATATAATTCGGATACATGGAAAGTTTGCACATAAGTGCCACATATGTAGCCAAGCTACTATGTAACCCGCCCATAAGCGAACTCAGACTCAACTCAACGAGCTCGGGCGTTCGCATCCATGAGTGAACTCGGACTCAACTCAACGAGTTTGGATGCCTAATTACATCTCACGAACTCGGACTCAACTCAACGAGTTCGAACATTTGCATCCATAAGTGAAGTCGGACTCAACTCAACGAGTTTGGATGCTCAACCATCCTAGTGACATGTCACTTGTATCCTAATCTATTCCTAAGGTTCAAACGGGCGTTTTCCTCGATCACACATCTTTTCCATCTTCCACGGAATATCGAAATTGATACTTCGGTGATAGTTCATACTCATCAAGTAATTCACATAATTACATATTATTCAACAATAACCACAAAGCATAATATTTCATGATAATAATCAGCATCATATCATATAAACAACATTAAATTGCTTAAAATGACAATTATGTTACTACATTTACACATGAACTTACCTCGTATGCGAAAATGGCTACTTTTACCATTTCGTCCACAACTTGGTATTTTCCCCATTTTAGCCAAAATTTTAGTTTTCCTTGCTCCATCATTTAAAATATAGTCTAATTAGGACTCACATTATTCAAATTGACCCAAAATATATTTCGGAAAAATTACAATTTTGCCCCTAAACTTTTACATATTTACACTTTTGCCCCAAAGCTTGTAAATTAAACTTCAGCCTATTTTCTTATGTTTTATGACATGCTGATAATTTTTCCCTTCTATGGCAACATCAAATTCTCACTCTAACATGTACTTATGACTATTAGGTATTTTTACCGATTAAGCCCTTTTGCTAGTTTTCGCTTAAAACCGAGTAGCACAAGTTGTCTAACATAATTTAAAACCTCATATTCTATCATAAAACACCAAAATACACAAATTTCACCTATGGGTATTTTTCCAAATATAAACCCTAGGTTAAATTATTGCTAGCATAAGCTTAATCGAGCTACCGGGACTCAAAAAACGTAAAGAACTTGAAAAACGGGGCTAGAATGGACTTACAATCGAGCTTGGAAGCTTGAAAAACCCTAGCCATGGTTTCTCCTTGCTATATTCGGCCACGGGGTTGAAGATGAGAAAAATTGGCTTTTAATTTTGTATTTTAATTCATTTTACCCCTAAATGACCAAAATGCCCTTACTACTAAACATTCCAAAAATTCCATCCATGTCCAATTTTTGTCCATAGACTTAGAAATTGGTAAAATTTCTATTTAAGACCTCCTAATTAATATTTCAAAACAATTTCATACTAGAAACTTCTAGAATGCAAGTTTTACAAATTATTCGATTTAGTCCCTAATTTCAATTTAAGCACTTTATGCATAAAATTTCTTCACGAAATTTTCACACAATCATGCAATCATATCATAGACCTCAAAATAATCATAAAATAATTATTTCTATCTCGGATTTTGTGGTCACGAAACCACTATTTCGACTAGGCCCAAAATCAGGATATTACAAGCATAGTGGTTTGACTTGAGTAATACGGTTAGTTGATAGTTTGAAAATTTCGAGGATGAAATTTCTTTAAGGGGAGTAGAGTTGTAACGGCCCGATTTTTGGGCCTGAAAGTATTGGGCCTTGAGTCTGGGTTCGAGTGGATAACGGCCCGAATAATTTGGATGTTATTATTATTTCATATGTTTAGTTTAGTAATTAAATAAATTACGAAGGGTTTGTGGTGTGGAAAAAAAGGGCCAAGAGTAAATTTAATTCGAGGCAATTCCTGAATTTTAATTTTGGGGAGAGGGTTCTGGCGATATGGGCTTTTAAAGTTGAGGTGGTAAAATAGGACACAAATAAGGCCTTGCTCCTAAAAAAATGGCGTCTGGGAAGGAATTAAAGGTCCAGGGTTCAAGTTGCAAGGTAGGCATATTGTTATTTTTTTTAGGCATGTGCCGGGCATGTGATCACTTAAGTGAATTTTGGCAAGGGCCTTAGTGAGGTTGGGCCAATTGTTTTAGTTTATATTAGGGTTAGGTTATTTTCTTTTTTTGTCTTGGAGAATTAGGGTTAGCCACCTGAAAGCTTTCATTGTCATTCATCCTTTCTGAGTTCTCACAAAAGTCTAAAACGCAAATTCCTTTTCCTTAGTGCCGATTTCTTCTCCTTGGTGCTGATTTCTTCTTCCTCTCTTTTTCCTCCATTTTCTTTCTTCCTTTTTTCTTTTTATTCTAGCCAAAACCTTCTGATCACCTTACTACCTCCTCTATTGATCCCATCCTCCACAAAGACTTCATAGCCGATCGCCATAAAAGCCGAAATCCTGAAAACTCACTTCTTGTGTCGATTTCTCCAAGACAAAATCCTTCAGTTATTTTTGTTATTTTTTATCAACTTTCATCTTCTCTAAACCATTAGTATCTGTCAGCATCATTACTTCAAAGTTATAGCCTCAAATCGTCATCTTCTTCATCACTTAAAAAGCCAAAATACCATAGATTTAGGGACTTATAGCCGAAACTTTAGATTTCTTGGATTTGAGTTCTACTATCGTTTAGAGGATAGATCTGCATCATATTTGTATAAAAATTAGAGAGGAATAAGTGGTAAGTGATTATCACCTCAGATCTAGTCTTATTTTACAATTTAGAAAAGCCGAAGTCCCTAAAATCTAGAAGGCTGTCGATTTGGGCATAGGGCTTTAAGGGTCTTTAACCGACGATTTCTTTTGGTGATTAGTGTCTTCTAGAGGTTTGATCAAAGGCTTGGATCTTTGGAACAACTAGACTTAGATCTAGTAATCGGTTTTTGGCAAAAAGGTAAGATTCTAAAGGCTTTAGGAGCATGGTTCGAATATGGGTAGGTGAATATTAGGATTGGTTGTTGTGGGTTGCAATCTAAGAATTGTGGTAATCAATTGTAGGACATCGTAAGGGATTTCAGTAGCAGTCGTCACGAAACAGGTGTGTATCGAACACCCTCTCATAGTTACAATTTGACAAAAGCCGAAATGCCGAAATTCTGACATTTTGTGGGCTTGTGAGTGTGCGAGTGCTCACAAGACGTTTAGAAATCATTAGATCTGGAATCACAAAGTGGTAAGTTAGTCGTGTGTGAAATTTCGTGCACTTCGGTAATTGGGCCTCAATAGGCTAAAACTGGGCCCAATGGGCTCCCGGGCCATACGGGCAATAATAATAATAAAATAATATATAATATAAGAAATAGGCAATAAGTATGTTCTGTTAGACTGTAGAATCGAAACTGCTTAAACCGGTAAACTGGTCATAAAACTTGAGTTAAATGGGCTTAAATGGCTAATGGACACTGTAGGGCCCATTAGGGGTTTTAGGGCCTAATGGCTAAAATTGTGAAATTGAGATAAATAAATTATTACGTTGACAAATGGGCTAGTAAGGACCGTAACATTCTTGAGAACCCTTAAAACTGATAAAATTTCTGAAATACCTTTATAGGTGGAAAATTTACAGATTTACCCCTAGGAGCAAAATTACTGATATAAACCCCTAGGGTTAAGGTTGACTTGAATGCATGTTTGACTGTTACTATTTGCTGCATGCCATGTTATTATTATCTGATGCATTGGACTGGGTTATTGATGGAGGAAGTACAGAAAGTGGCTTGACCACGTATTGGAGGCTTTGCCTCAACTTACTGATATCTGAGCAGTAATGCTGCAACTGTGGAGTGTAGGGCTAGGTGGGTTGAGCTATTCCCCACATGGAGTGTAAGGCTGGTACAGGTGGAGTGTAGTGGTTGGTTATAGGCTGGGTTGGGCTTGCATACACGAATATGTCTGTTCTGTTCTGGAATGGGCCTATGGGCCATACTGTTATCTAAAAAAGGGCTAAGGCCCAGTTTATTGTATTTTGAAAAGGGCTTCGGCCCAGTACCTACTGTTATTTGAATAAGGCTTTGGCCCAATGGGCTTGAGCTGACTTTGGCTTTGGATGGGTTTTCCATACACACTGAGTTTTTCAAACTCACCCCCTTTCTCTTCCATCCTTGCAGGTGAGCCCTAGTTGGTGGACTTGGAGCTAGGCGAGATTCAGAGTGGCCACGAAGATTAAATTTCTAGTTTGTTTTAAATAAGTTTCACATTGCCAAGGCCCTGTCGTGGTCTTTCTTTCACGTGCCATAACCCTATTATGGTATTATTAGTCGATTGTCATATGTATATTTAGTTAAAACAACTATTATTCATATCTCACATAACATTCAATATATACTTCATTATAGTCAAATAAACACATTTTGACATGAAACATACTTATACACAATTATTTCTTATATAATGTACATAATACAATATGAACTCACCAATTTACTTTCATTCGATTCTCATATAAGTTCTGTACGTACTTGTATTACTAATTGCAACCGAACTTTAATTCTCGTCTTGACTATGCCCGTTGAACCACTTGAAATTGTTAAGGATACTCGGTAATCACATAAGCTTATACAATGCCATATCCCAAGTATGGTCTTACAGGTTATCACATATCAATGCCATTGTCCCAGACAGGGTCTTACACGAATCATAATATGATGCTTGTAACACCCCAAACCTGGCCTAGACGTTATGGCTGAATTTGGTGGTGTCACATTAAAGTGTTATTCGAAATCATGATTTCATTGAAAAACCCTTCTTACTATTTAAAACTTGTGTAAAGTCTCAGTTTTTGTTCGTTTAAATTTACAACATGGTTCATTGAAAAGTTAACCACTTTTAAAAAATTATTAATTTCGTTGAAAATCTCTGTAAATTGCGAAAGCTAATTTAAATTAAGGAAGTTTAAAACATATGTTGCTGAAAACAGTAATTGGTTTGAAAACTCGTTTTTCCCTAGACTAGCAGTTTAGGGTGAGTAATCAAAGCTCATTTAAATATAAATTCCACTAATGGTCTTATTACAAAAATTTAAACCCAAAACAAAAATCTAAACCATAAATAAAGTTCAAAGCATAATAAGACTGCAGTTTTGTGACCATCTCTGAGTCCCTCACAGCACCGATCCTCCTAATGCTGGGGATTACCTGTACAGTTAAAAACGGGGTGAGTTTATGAAACTTAGTGTGTAATCCCCTTACTAGAGTAATAGTCAGTGTACAAAAACAGAAACAGTCTGGGCCAAAGCCCTTTAATAGTAACAGTACAGTCAAGTTCAGAGCATAAGTGCGCCAAAGCCCAACACAGTATCAGCATCAGTAACAGAAATACAATAGTGCAGTAATGCAATCCATCCCAATCCAACCAACACACCACCCGTACCAACCAACATACCATGTGGGGATAAAATCAACCCACACAGCCAGCACACCAATATCGCAACATAGCTACCAGAAATAATAACACAGCAAAGCTGCCAGAAATATACACGACTTACAGCCATCAGTAGCGGTAATATGATCGGCACAAAGAAAACAATAGCTGTAATATGATCGACACAAAGCCATCAGTAGCTATAATATGATCGACACAAAGCCATCAGTACTGTAATATGATCGGCACAAAGCCATCAGTACTGTAATATGATTGGTAACAAGCCACTGGTAAATACGATTTGAACAAAGCCATAATCAACATAGCACAGAGCCATAATCAGATTAAGCGGCACTAAGCCGTCCATCAATCCATAGTCGTCTCATGCGATCCTATTAGAACTTCCTCTGTATCAATGTCCAACCCCATGCAATATGCCATGTATGTCATGCTCAATCATCACACGTGTATGCAAAATGGCCATGCCCAGTAACAATCATTTAAACATATATTAAAAGCAGATCAGTCGTATAATCACTGTCAAGTCAGTTAAAACACAGCCATATGATCACAGTCAAGTCGATCAAATTCATAGTCTAATTCAGTCATTTACCCACAAGGGCAAAATAGTCATCTTACCCTATAGGGGTATTTCGATAATTTTACAAATTAGGGGTATGTTGGTAATCTTATAAACCACGGTCTTAACGACCCAATAGATGGTCGACTGTCGCCTCGAGGGACTTAAGTAACCTAAACAAACATAATGGTATAAGTGGGCCTAAGGTCCATTACTTGGCCCAAGTGGGGCCACACACTCGTGTGGCCCCTTTAGCCTATAAACAGCCACAGCTATGTGAACATCACAGTCCAAACAACACTTACCATATCACATACATTTATCCGTCCGGGCCCTCGAGCCCATTAGGCCCACACGGCCTGTTTAGCCTGAGGCCCATAATTGCCCAAGACCACGAGAGTGCTCGTGGTGGCCGTTACAGTCTAACGCCCATGTCCGTGGGCTCAGTTCACCACACGTGCGATCGCACTCCCATGTGGCATCATATGCCATATTTTTAGCTTTTCGACATTTTTTCGATCTACAGTCACAGCAGTGTAAGCAACACATACTTCAGGCTTTCAAACGATTATTGCATACTGTATACAAATACACACACTTTCGGCTTTTCAGCTGATCATCAAACATAGCATACGGTTACACACCTGATCACGTAGAGTACTAAGAATTCCCGAGCGCTGGAACCTATTCAAACATGAAAACACTTAATCACTTCTCAACAGAGTTACAAGAACATTAACCAAACCCCTAGCTGAATGATCGACTACCACTTGCCTTGACTCGAACGGTCAACTGTGATTTGCCTACTTACTCCAAAGTTTGGTGCAATTACCCTTTTGCAACCTAGCGGAAAGTCCCGAACTGCCGACAGCCTACGTCACTTAAACTTGGGGGCAGAGGCTACGTATCCACTCCCAATCGACACCACTACCATCACTTTATTGCTAGAACCCCCTTTGCTCATCGAGAGTTCTAGAAACAAACCAAGTAAACAACATCTGAACGATAAGAGAGGGAGAATTTGGCATGTAAGAGAGAGGAATTATTCAGTTATAATCCGCACAAGAAGGAAGCGAATAGATATCCCTTAAGAGAAATAAAAAGAAACAAACGTACTTACCGATCTGATGGATAAATATTGCTACACCGAAGTCTGAGTAAGAGAGGGGAAAAAGAATAGTCATTTGACAAAAATCGAAGGAAATGCCAGAAAGGAAGAAAAAAAAGGTATCTGACAAGAACTCAAAAGAAAAGAGAATACAACTAGAGGGCTAACCGAAAGGGGAAGTATGGGTGAACGAATGTCAAAGAAAAAGAAGCATAAAAGAATTGATTGTAGTTATTAAAAGAATAGATGAAGGAGTTATGAAAATAGGTCAAAATGTATTCGACCACTCAAGGAAAGTATACGGCTAAGATGTTGCAAAGGAAAAAAAAAACCAAAGAAAAAACAATGAACACAAAAAGCCGAAAATGAAAGGCACCCTCCCCAGCCGGATTTTTGAGTACTTCCCAAGCAAATTCAGCACAGTCTTATCTCACTTCAAACTCCCCCTTTTCCTCCTAAAATCCCTCCATGATTTCCTCCCCAATCTTCTCCTTGATTTTCTCCATAACCTATTCCTCGACCAGTTCAAATTCTAACCACCCTTGCCGTGTTTTATTCAAGCTCCGTCACTCACATAGTAAAGGAGTAAAATAAATACTCTTTTGTGCATAGAGTGACTCGAACTCAAGCACCCTTGCCACCTTAATGATGCGACAATCCACTGGACTGCAAGCTCATCTTGTGTAAATTTTAATCTTAATTATTTAAAAGGCTTACTTCAAAGTACCAAGGGTTTTATTTACTTACTCCAAAATTTAGCTAAAGCCCAGGTTTGAACCCAAGACTTCTCCAACACTCCCAAATATGCCCAAGCACTTAGCCACTGAAGCCAACATGCAAGTTATGATATTTCTCGTACACTTAAACTTTTATGTGTTCCCATGCTCAAGGCCCAATCCTTCTATGCCCAAATTTGGGGCGTTACAATGCCAATGTCCCAGGCATTGTCTTACATGTAATCACAATACAATTTCAATGTCCCAGACATGGTCTTACATGTAACCACATCTCAATAACCTAATGTCATGACATTCGTATCCTATACTATTCCTAAGGTTTGTACAAGACTTTCGGATGTCGTAACTCTGTTGATTCTTACTTGCAGTTGCTGATTTTACATTTATAACAGTTCAATTACAAATAAACATATATAACTCAATTCAATTCAATAATAAATAAGCATTTATAACCCAATTTAAATACGTTTATTAGCATATGAACTTACCTTGATCGTCAAAACGTCGAAATGGATCGACTAGTTTGAAACTTTGTTTTTCTATGTAGAATCGTACGAGGCTTAACATGATCTAATCAATCAAATTCAGCTATTTCAATTCATATTCTACTCATTTTAACCCAATTTCATTTTTGGTAGAATTACTATTTTACCCTTACACTTTCGACCATTTTAAAAATTAGTCCCTAAGCTTATAAAATGTAAATTTAATCAATTTCATCATAGCCCAAGTTAGCCGAATTTCAAACATGCTCATAACAGTCCATTTTTTCATTTATTCACACTTTTACCACACAATTTATCATATTTCACAATTTAGTCCAAAATTGACATTTTTACTAAAATTCACTTAACAAATCTAATTAATCTAACATCAAAGATTAATTTTATTTCATTAAACATCAAGATACTCAAACATTAAACAATGGTATAATCCAAATACTTTAACAGTTTTGAAATCGAAGGTACGGGCTAGCTAGATTACGAAGCAACGATCTCAAAAATATAAAAATTATTATAAACGGAATAAAATACATACCCAATTGATAGAGAAAAGAAGTGTCAAACCCTAGCCTTCTTTTTCTTCAAGAATTCAGTTGATTTTCTCTTTTTGGAGAAGATGAATGCAAAACACACATATTATTTTATTATAATTATCATTTTAAACATTAATTACCATATTATCCTTAATAAAAATTAATAATAACAACCGAATGCCAAACCACATCATCCACTATCTAATTAATGGTCCATTTATCACATAACGACCCTAACTTTTAAATTCCATAGCTTTTTGACACCTTTAGCTTATAAACGCAACTTTTATGCTTTACACGATTTAGTTCTTTTTACCGAATTAAGCCTTGAAACGGTAAAATTTCTTTATGAAATTTTCACACAATAATTCTATCATGTTGTAAACCCTAATAAAATATTAAAATAAATATTTTGACTTTGGATTGTGGTCTCGAAACCACTATTTCGATTAACCTTAAAAATGGGCTGTTACATATAGAATGGCTCCAAATGAGTTGAAAGAATTGAAGTCTTAGTTGAAAGAATTGGTAATTAAGGGTTTTGCAAGACCGAGTTTTTCACCATAAGGTGCACCGGTATTATTTATCAAGAAGAAAGACAGATCCATGAGACTTTGTATCGATTATCATCAACTCAACAAGGTTATGATAAAGAACAAGTATCCGTTACTGAGGATTGGTGATTTGTTTAACCAATTGAAAGGGGCAACAATGTTTTAGAAGATAGATTTGAGATCCAGCTACTATCAACTGAGATTTAAAGACTAGGATGTGCAGAAAACCGCATTCAAAATGAGGTGTGGGCTTTATGAATTTCTTGTTATGCCTTTCGAATTAACTAATGCTTCTGCAGTTTTTATGGACTTGATGAATCTAATCTTTCGACCGTATTTGAAAAGTTTGTGGTAGTGTTTGTTGATGAAATTTTGATTTATTCTTGAGATGAGGCAAAGCACGCAGAATATTTAAGAATTGTATTGCAGACTTTGAGAGATAAGAAATTTTTTGCTAAATTCAGCAAAAGTGAGTTTTGGCCCTAAGAAGTCGGATTTTTAGGGCATATTGTCTCAGCGAAAGGTATAAGAGTTAATCCGAGTAAGATTTGGGCAATTGTTGATTGGAAATCACCAAGAAATGTATCCGAGGTTAAAAGCTTTTTAGGTTGAGCCGGGTATTACTGATGATTTGACAAAGGATTTTCGATGATCGTAACACCTATGACAAAATTTTTACAAAAAAGATGTTAAGTTTGAGTGGTCCGAGAAATGCCAAAAGAGTTTTGAACAGTTGAAAGCATTGTTAACTAAGCCACTGGTATTAGTCCAACCTGAGTTAGGAAAAAAGTTTGTAATTTTTTACTATGCATCATTGAACGGTCTTGGATGTGTGTTGATGTAAGAGGACAACGTGATAGCATACGCCTCGAGACAGTTGAAACCAGACGAGAAGAATTATCCGACGCATGACTTAGAATTGGCTACCATTGTATTTGCTTTAAAGATTTGAAGACACCATTTATTCGGTGAAAAGTGCCACATCTTTACTGATCACAAGAGTTTGAATTATTTAATGACTCAAAAGGATTTGAATTTACGGCAATAGAGAATGCTTGAGCTAGTAAAATATTATGAGTTGGTGATCGATTATCATCTGGGAAAGGCGAATGTGATCGCTGATTCTTTGAGTAGGAAACCTTTGTAACACCTCTTACCTATATCCAACGCCGGAATAGGGTACGAGTAATTACCGGACTTATACACAAGCAATCATACAAAACCTAGATGTAAATTTCTATCCAAATTTAAAACTTTTCATATACTTTCATATCATCCTTAAAATGAGCCTATGAGGCCCAAAACATACGTTGGAAATGGTTTTGGACTAAACCGAGAACTTTAGAAAATTTTACAACACATAAAATTTTTTGACTAAATAGGGGTCACATTCCCGTGTGGGCAGGCCGTGTGGTGACACATGCCCGAGTCCCTAGCCCATGTAACTCTCTGTTTGTCACCCAAGCACCAATTAAAGTCACACGGCCAGTGCACACGCCTGTGTGCTTAGGCCGTGCGGTCGATTTAATTTTCATAATTTTTCATAAAATAGGTGCAGACTTCATATGCCTAGGGCACACACCCGTGCTTGGGCCGTGTCATCTACACGACTGAGAGACATCCTCGTTTCTCTGCCCGTGTGCTCGATACTGAGCATTTTGTTTTGAAACAATTAAGGTGTAGGGGACACACGGTCGGAACACACGCCCATGGGGCAAGCCGTGTGTCACACACGACTTAAACACATGCTCGTGTGTCTACCCGTGTGGACAAAAATAAGGCTATTTACCAAGCCATTTTGTCCCCCTTTAATGCACACACCTACACAACAAAACATAGCACCAAACCATGCAATTACATTCAACCAATTCAACCACAATCAAGATATCCACACATCATTCACATACTACCATTTATCACATACGAACATCACATATTTATCAGCTTAAAACATACAAATTTCCATATCCATGAAAACATCATCATATGCATATATACTTAAACCAATATTATCCAATTTTAATGGTCGTTTACAAATTGAATTATGAACCAACATAAGCTAACACATTTGGCCAAATTAATTATGACACATAACAAAATGACCAAGTTCCTATACATGCCATAACTCAAAATGTTAAATTAATTACTACCCAAAATAATAAGTTGATAGTGTGATGGAGTCTCCGACGATCCCCAAATTCGAGCTAGCTTGGTGACACTATAAGACAAGGAAAAGGAAAGGGGTTTAAGCTGTAAAGCTTAGTAAGTTCCTATGCAAATAATAAGCATCATAAACACACATTTAACATACAATTAACATGAGGTAAATTAACATAAATGTTAGACCTTGATTATTTCTTAAATTAGTGGTAGAAATAGATAGATCAAGTTACAAGGATCTCAAAAACATGAAAATAATTAAAAATAGGGTGGAAAGAACTTAAAATCGAGCTTGGAAATTGTGACAGCCCAAAGTTGACCCTAGTCGGGAAGTGGTTTCGGGACCGCTAAACCGAGTCACCGAAACGTTTGAATGTGATACTTATTGTCTAGAATATGTAATTATGAATGTGTGAAAATTTCAAGCTTCAATTTGGTTGATTTCATGTGAATTTAGTCAATAGGACTTATGTGAGAAAATTTTAAAATGTGATAGGTCAATGTGTGAGGACCTATTAGTGCATGTGGACAAAGGGGGGACTTGCATGTCAAATTCCCCCCCTAATGAGTAGTGGCCGGCCATGACAAAGAATGATGGGCAAAACATGTCATGAAACATGTTTTGTTAGTGGAAGAATAAAATAAGGAGTATGGGTAATAAAGAAATGGAAACAAAAGAAAAAAAAATGTGTGTGTAGTGTTTGTCCCCCCCCCCATTGCCGTGAGCTAAAGAAGAGAAAGGGGGAATTTTGTTCATCCTTTTCTCATCTTCATGCTTGCCAAAACTAGAAAGAAAAACAAAGAAAAATTTTCTCATCCTTTGGTTCATCCTTGGCCAAAAATTTTAAGGAGGAAAGAAGAAGAAAGGTGAAGAGATTCGGCCATGCATGTAGCTAGGCTAAGGTATGTTTGATGATGTTCCATGAGAGGCATGCATGTTTTAGTTGTTAGCTTGAGTTCTACCTAACCCATGGTCTAAATCTTGCTATGTGATGGAAATGGCACTTGACCATGGATGCATCATTCTTGGTTGATGTTTGATGTTGTGGTGATGAGGCATGAGGATGAGTTAAGATTCGGCCTAGGTGGAGGTTGTGTTAATGCCATTGCATGCAAAATATGAAGCTTGTTAATGATGCATGTGATGATGGCTTGATGATTCTTGAACCTCCTTTTTAGCATTTTTGTGTGAGCACATATGTGCATTGGTTGCTAAATGGAGAAGAATCGGCTAGCAAGATGTGTGCTAAGGCCGAATGTAACTTTGCATGTTAATGAGCAATGCATGTGTTAAATTGATGAAAAGGGGGAGGATGCTTTACTAGTGTGTATATGTGTGTATTAAGTGTTGAAATCGATCCCAAAAATGGACATGCATATTCGGCCAAGGGGAAAGAAATTAGCTAATATGTTGTGTTGATGCATGATTTTTGCATGTATGAGACTTTAATGTCTAATGTATAAATATGGGCTAAGTGCCTTGTGTTCATCTTTTGATGCCTAAACGATGAAATCAATTTATTTGTTTGATTAAGCTCAAGAGCAAAGGGGAAATAAAACCGATAAAGGGAAGGAAAAAGTGGTTGAATAGCTAGCGGAATCGTTCGACAACACCCGAGGTAAGTTCTTGAGTAAGAGAGCTTAAATTACAATGTGATTAAATCATGCTCTATGTGTGGCTATTGAGCCGAATGTGCAAGGACGATATGTGCCTTGTGTTTGAGTTTCGCAAATGAAAATGAAATGTGAATGTGCATGATTAATTGAATGCTGTCCGGGCTAAGTCCCGAAGGCTTTGTGCTAAGTGAATATATCCGGACTAAGATCCGAAGGCCTTTGTGCGAGATACTAAATCCAGGTTAAGTCCCGAAGGCATTCGTGCGAGTTATTAAATCCGGGTTAAGTCCCGAAGGCATTCGTGCGAGTTGTTGAATCCGGGTTATGTCCCGAAGGCATTGTGTGAGTTACTAAAACCGGGCTATGTCCCGAAGGCACTTGAACGAGGAGCTATATCCGGTTAAATTCCGAAGGTACGTGATTTGGAAATGAATGAGCTTGCTGTAAAATTCCAGCTAATACTCGAAAAACATCCCAATATTGGGATATGTTACGTATGTGTTGAATATTAATCGAGCCCTTACAAATAAATGTTCGCTCAGTTGATAAACGAGCTACCGGCCTTCGGCCAAGTTAGTTTATTGTGTATGTACATAAGGGTTGTTAATGTTGTGAAGCAAGTTTGATATCGGTAAATTGCGTATTATGAAATATTCCGTTTAGCTAAATGTGTGCTATTATTTGTGCATGCTGGAATTCCTTGCTCAAACTTACTAAGCATAAATTGCTTACTCGTTACATTGCTCCTCTGTTTTATAGATTTTTGGTTCTCCAGCTATCGGACTCGGGATCTTGAAGTCGAAGTCGCCCACACTATCAAAGGCTCTTTTGGGTACTATTTTGGTTGAATTTTGATATGGCATGTATAGGACTACCCATCGTTGTCTTTCGAGTACTTAATGAAATGTATAAGTGTACAACCATGCGAAAATGGCTTGTAGAAGTGGAGTATGGCATTAGACCATTCGTATTTATGAATGTATAGATGGTTTCATGATGTAACTATAGTTGGAATGGAAGTGTTGAGCAAATGACCAGCCACTAGAATGGCTAAGTATGATCATATGTGGGCTTATGTATGACAAGGCCCTAGTTGGTCCATGAAACCCCAAATTAGGTAAGGTTTACTTTGAAAACAGAAGCTGATAGCAGCAGTGGTGTGGATTGGAAAAATCACAAGAATTCTTAGGAGTGGAATTAAATAGTGAATAAATTATGTAATCGAACCTTGATGAATCTACTTTCATATGGAAGTAACGAAACAATCATAGGAACAGTACAGTAACAGATATTCGGGTTCTTGTGGAACAGGGCCAGAACAGTTTCTGGATTCCCTGTTCCGACTTTGGAAATTCACTATAAATTGACCAGAGATAATTAGGGATCATACCATATATGTATGGATTCCTCTCTGAGTCTAGTTTCCATAGAAACAAACGGCATCAGCATTGAAGCTCTGTGCAGAGAGATATCCCAGTCGTAATGGGAAAAGGTCAGTGTAGTCGACCCCTGTAACATGGGAGACTTTGACTAATAAACTGTACTAATTGGCCCGACCAAAAATTCTAGAAAAAAATACATAGGTGGGGACATGAGTCTAGTTTCAGGGAAAAATCACAACACTGATTTTCGAGTTGTGAAACTCAAGATATGATTTTTGAAGCGACTAGTACTCAGACTGGGCAGTGTCTGGAAAAATTTTTCAAAGCTTGTTGACATCTCGTGTCCGACTCCGGTGTCGGTCTCGGGTTCGGGGTGTTACAATTTTATTGGTATCAGAGCCAGGTTTAGTCGATTCTAGGACTACCGTAATGTGTTGGGTCTAGCTATACATGCCATTTTATGTGATTACTTGATAGTGTGGTGATTTCCGACAATTGTAAATGTGTTTATAGTAATGGATCCCGATCGTGACCGAGAGGTAGCTGATGATCTTGAGAGTGTAGCGCCTGCTCCCGCACAAGGGACAGTGCCGGCAGACTCTCAACCTAATGCTAGTAATCCGAATGATGAAGCTAGACAAGCATTCTATAGCGTGATGAATGATTGGTTTAACCAATATATTCGAACTAATATGGCCGTTCCACAACCTCCATTCCCGACAAATACTACCCCCGCACCTACAATACCACCGGTAACGGACCAAATAAGGTCAAATAAGCCCCCAGTTGACAGAATCCGAAAACATGGGGCTACTGAATTTAAGGCTATGGATAGCGATGATGCCGAGCAAGCTGAATTTTGGCTGGACAACACTATCCGGGTACTCGATGAGCTATCTTGTACACCCGATGAATGCCTAAAGTGTGCTATCTCCTTGCTACGTGATTCTGCCTACTATTGGTGGAGTACTCTGACTTCTATTATGCCCCGAGAGCAAGTAACTTGGGAGTTTTTCCAAACTGAGTTTCGGAAAAAGTATATCAGTCAGAGATTTGTTGATCAAAAAACGGAAGGAATTTCTTGAGCTTAAGCAAGGCTCCATGTCGGTTACTGATTACGAGCGAAAATTTGTTAGACTTAGCAAATACGCTCGGGAATGTGTTTCGTCCGAAGCTATTATGTGTAAACGCTTCGAGGATGGGCTGAATGAAGATATAAAGATGTTCGTTGGCGTTCTTGAAATACGAGAGTTCGTGGTACTTGTTGAACGAGCTTGTAAAGCCGAAGAGCTTAGAAAAGAAAAGCAAAGAGTTGATGAGGGAACTGGAGAGTTTCGTAAAAGATCCTCGGGAAGGTCTCTTCAACAGACATCGAAGAGATTTCGAGATGATACGGGCCAGTTTAGAGGCACTTCGGGCCTTTTTGGACGAGATTGTGATCGACCCCCTGTGGGTACACGAGGCACTTCGGTCGCCAGTGTTGGGAATGAACGTCGAGACAGGACGAAATGCCGATATTGCGGTAAATGGCATTCGGGGAGTTGTAGATTTCCTGACCGCTCCTGTTACAAATGCGGATCAGTGGACCACTTCATTAAAGATTGCTCGAGGTTGTCGGGACAGAATGCAAATCAGAGTGGGAGACCGGGTGCTACCACTGCTCGAGGTAGACCATCTGGAAATATGGGCAATGCTGGTGGTGGTCAGAGAGGATCTAGAGATGATATAACCAGATCCGAAGCCCGTGCGCCTGCTAGAGCTTAAGCTATACGTGCCCGCGAGGATGCTTCTTCGCCTGATGTTATTACCGGTACATTCACCCTCTTTGATACTAATGTAATTGCTTTGATTGACCCCGGTTCTACTCATTCTTACATATGTGAAACCTTAGCATCCAGTAAGACTTTACCTATTGAGTCTACTGAGTTCGTAATTCGGGTGTCAAATCCCTTGGGTCGTTACGTGCTTGTCGACAAAGTGTGTAAGAAATGTCCCTTGGAAATTCGAGGTTCCTGTTTTCCAGCGGACTTGATGCTTTTGCCGTTTGATGAATTTGATGTTATCCTTGGGTTGGATTGGTTGACCGCGCATGATGCGATTGTGAATTGCAAGAGCAAGACTATTGATTTGAGGTGCGCAAATAACGAAGTAGTCCGAATTGAGTCTGCGGACTTGGAGGGGATGCCAGCTGTAATATCAGCAATGTTGGCACAGAAATATGTAAGAAAAAGGTGCGAAGCATACCTTGCATATGTGCTTGATGACAAAGAATTAGAAAGGAAACCCGAATCTGTGCCGGTGGTTTGTGAATACCCGGATGTTTTTCCGGAAGAATTACCGGGTTTACCACCTGTTCGGGAGGTAGAGTTTGGTATTGAGCTTGTACCTGGGACTACGCCGATTTCGATAGCTCCATATCGTATGGCACCAACTGAGTTAAAGGAGTTGAAAGCTCAGTTGCAAGAACTGACGGATAGAGGTTTTGCTCGACCAAGTTTCTCATCTTGGGGTGCACCAGTATTGTTCGTGAAAAAGAAGGATGGAACCATGAGGTTGTGCATTGACTATCGTCAGCTGAATAAAGTGACGATAAAGAACAAATATCCGTTGCCGCTCATCGATGATTTGTTCGACCAACTGAAGGGAGCCTCAGTGTTCTCAAAAATAGATTTGAGATCGGGCTATTATCAGTTGCGAATTCGAGATCCAGATATTCCCAAAACTGCCTTCAGAACGAGATATGGTCACTACGAATTCTTAGTGATGCCGTTTGGGCTCACTAATGCCCCTGCGGAATTTATGGATTTGATGAATCGGATCTTCAGACCGTATTTGGATCAGTTCGTAGTTGTGTTCATTGATGACATTTTGGTCTATTCAAGAGATGAGACCGAACATGCTGAGCATCTGAGGCTAGTGCTGCAAATTTTGCGGGATAAGCAGTTATATGCTAAGTTCAGTAAGTGTGAGTTCTGGTTAAGAGAGGTTAGCTTCTTGGGTCATGTGGTATCCGCGTCGGGTATTCGAGTTGACCCGAACAAAATTTCAGCCATACTTGACTGGAAACCTCCGAGAAATATTACTAAAGTTCGGAGCTTTTTGGGGCTCGCCGGTTATTACCGACGATTTGTGAAAGGTTTCTCGATGATAGCCACACCAATGATGAAGCTACTTCAAAAGGATGTTAAGTTCGAGTGGACGGAGAAATGTCAGAAAAGTTTCAACCAACTGAAAACTCATTTGACTGAAGCTCCAATTTTGGTGCAACCCGAATCAGGTAAAGAGTTTGTCATTTATAGTGACGCATCCCTACTTGGGTTGGGTTGCGTATTGATGCAAGAAGGTCGAGTCGTGGCCTATGCGTCGAGACAATTGAAGCCTCACGAGAGGAATTATCCGACCCATGATCTCGAACTAGTTGCCATCGTGTTTGCTTTAAAAATATGGCGACATTATCTGTTTGGTGAGAAGTGCCATGTATTTTCGGATCACAAAAGTCTCAAATATTTGATGACTCCACGAGACTTGAATCTGCGACAAAGACGTTGGCTTGAGTTGTTGAAAGATTACGAGCTTGTCATTGATTACCACCCGGGAAAGGCTAACGTGGTTGCGGACGCCTTAAGCCGGAAGTCATTGTTTGCTTTACGAGCGATGAACGTGCATTTGTCTGTTATACCAGACAGTGTGTTAGTAGCTGAATTAAAAGCTAAACCATTATTGACTCACCAAATTCGTGAAGCTCAGAAAGTCGATGATGAATTGGTTGCAAAACGGGCTAAGTGTTTTCCGAACGAGGAATTGGAGTTTCAAATTGATGATGATGATTGTTTGAGGTTCAGAAATCGTTTGTGTGTTCCAAGGAATTCGGAACTCATTTCGATGATTCTGAACGAAGCCCATTGTAGCCGAATGTCAATTCACCCGGGGAGTACGAAAATGTACAACGATTTGAAACGTCAATTTTGGTGGCATGGTATGAAACAGGACATCTCTGACTTTGTTTCGAGATGTTTAATATGTCAACAAGTGAAAGCGGAACATCAAGTGCCTTCAAGATTACTTCAGCCGATCATGATACCCGAGTGGAAATGGGATCGAGTCACAATGGACTTTGTGTCCGGACTGCCATTGTCAACTAGTAAGAAGGATGCGATTTGGGTTGTTGTCGATAGACTGACTAAGTCGGCTCACTTTATCCCCGTGTGTATGGATTTTTCATTGGATAGACTAGCTGAATTGTACGTTTCTCAAATTGTGAGATTACACGGGGTACCTGTTTCTATCGTGTCGGATAGAGATCCGAGATTCACCTCACGATTTTGGAAGAAATTGCAAGAAGCTCTGGGTACCAAACTGCAGTTTAGCACTGCTTTTCACCCCTAAACCGATGGTCAATCCGAGCGGATAATTCAGATACTTGAGGATATGTTGAGATGTTGTATCCTCGAGTTCAGTAGTTCCTGGGAACGGTATTTACCTTTGATTGAATTCGCTTACAACAATAGTTTTCAATCAAGTATTAAGATGGCACCTTACGAGGCTTTGTACGGTGGTAAATGCCGTACACCATTGTTTTGGACCGAGCTCGGTGAAAGTAAAATTTTCGGAGTTGATTTGATTAGAGATGCTGAACAGAAAGTAAAGGTAATCCGTGAAAGTCTGAAGGTAGCCACGGATCGTCAGAAATCGTACGCAGATTTGAAACGAAAAGACATCGAGTATCAGGTGGGAGACAAAGTGTTCCTTAAGGTTTCACCTTGGAAAAAGATACTCAGGTTCGGCCGTAAGGGCAAGTTGAGCCCAAGATTCATTGGGCCGTACGAAATCTCCAAACGAGTTGGTCCGGTTGCGTATAGATTGATTTTGCCCCCGGAGATTGAAAAGATTCATGACGTCTTTCATGTTTCGATGCTTCGACGCTATCGATCTAATCCATCGCACATAATTAGCCCATCGGAGGTTGAAATTCAAGTCGACATGAGCTATGAAGAAGAACCGATGCGTATCCTAGCTCGTGAAGTGAAGGAGTTGCGAAACAAAAGAGTTCCGCTAGTAAAGGTGTTATGGCTCAAACACGGAATCGAGGAAGCTACTTGGGAGACCGAGAGCTCAATGAAAGAACGATACCCAAACCTATTTACCGGTAAGATTTTCGGGGACGAAAATTTCTTAAGTGGGGGAGAGTTGTGACAGCCCAAAGTTGACCCTAGTCGGGAAGTGGTTTCGGGACCGCTAAACCGAGTCACCGAAACGTTTGAATGTGATACTTATTGTCTAGAATATGTAATTATGAATGTGTGAAAATTTCAAGCTTCAATTTGGTTGATTTCATGTGAATTTAGTCAATAGGACTTATGTGAGAAAATTTTAAAATGTGATAGGTCAATGTGTGAGGACCTATTAGTGCATGTGGACAAAGGGGGGACTTGCATGTCAAATTCCCCCCCTAATGAGTAGTGGCCGGCCATGACAAAGAATGATGGGCAAAACATGTCATGAAACATGTTTTGTTAGTGGAAGAATAAAATAAGGAGTATGGGTAATAAAGAAATGGAAACAAAAGAAAAAAAATGTGTGTGTAGTGTTTGTCCCCCCCATTGCCGTGAGCTAAAGAAGAGAAAGGGGGAATTTTGTTCATCCTTTTCTCATCTTCATGCTTGCCAAAACTAGAAAGAAAAACAAAGAAAAATTTTCTCATCCTTTGGTTCATCCTTGGCCAAAAATTTTAAGGCGGAAAGAAGAAGAAAGGTGAAGAGATTCGGCCTTTGTGCGAGATACTAAATCCAGGTTAAGTCCCGAAGGCATTCGTGCGAGTTATTAAATCCGGGTTAAGTCCCGAAGGCATTCGTGCGAGTTGTTGAATCCGGGTTATGTCCCGAAGGCATTGTGTGAGTTACTAAAACCGGGCTATGTCCCGAAGGCACTTGAACGAGGAGCTATATCCGGTTAAATTCCGAAGGTACGTGATTTGGAAATGAATGAGCTTGCTGTAAAATTCCAGCTAATACTCGAAAAACATCCCAATATTGGGATATGTTACGTATGTGTTGAATATTAATCGAGCCCTTACAAATAAATGTTCGCTCAGTTGATAAACGAGCTACCGGCCTTCGGCCAAGTTAGTTTATTGTGTATGTACATAAGGGTTGTTAATGTTGTGAAGCAAGTTTGATATCGGTAAATTGCGTATTATGAAATATTCCGTTTAGCTAAATGTGTGCTATTATTTGTGCATGCTGGAATTCCTTGCTCAAACTTACTAAGCATAAATTGCTTACTCGTTACATTGCTCCTCTGTTTTATAGATTTTTGGTTCTCCAGCTATCGGACTCGGGATCTTGAAGTCGAAGTCGCCCACACTATCAAAGGCTCTTTTGGGTACTATTTTGGTTGAATTTTGATATGGCATGTATAGGACTACCCATCGTTGTCTTTCGAGTACTTAATGAAATGTATAAGTGTACAGCCATGCGAAAATGGCTTGTAGAAGTGGAGTATGGCATTAGACCATTCGTATTTATGAATGTATAGATGGTTTCATGATGTAACTATAGTTGGAATGGAAGTGTTGAGCAAATGACCAGCCACTAGAATGGCTAAGTATGATCATATGTGGGCTTATGTATGACAAGGCCCTAGTTGGTCCATGAAACCCCAAATTAGGTAAGGTTTACTTTGAAAACAGAAGCTGATAGCAGCAGTGGTGTGGATTGGAAAAATCACAAGAATTCGTAGGAGTGGAATTAAATAGTGAATAAATTATGTAATCGAACCTTGATGAATCTACTTTCATATGGAAGTAACGAAACAATCATAGGAACAGTACAGTAACAGATATTCGGGTTCTTGTGGAACAGAGCCAGAACAGTTTCTGGATTCCCTGTTCCGACTTTGGAAATTCACTATAAATTGACCAGAGATAATTAGGGGTCATACCATATATGTATGGATTCCTCTCTGAGTCTAGTTTCCATAGAAACAAACGGCATCAGCATTGAAGCTCTGTGCAGAGAGATATCCCAGTTGTAATGGGAAAAGGTCAGTGTAGTCGACCCCTGTAACATGGGAGACTTTGACTAATAAACTGTACTAATTGGCCCGACCAAAAATTCTAGAAAAAATACATAGGTGGGGACATGAGTCTAGTTTCAGGGAAAAATCACAAAACTGATTTTCGAGTTGTGAAACTCAGGATATGATTTTTGAAGCGACTAGTACTCAAACTGGGCAGTGTCTGGAAAAATTTTTCAAAGCTTGTTGACATCTCGTGTCCGACTCCGGTGTCGGTCTCGGGTTCGGGGTGTTACAGAAATGGCCAAACCCTAGCTATGGCTTCCCCTTGAAAAACTCGGCTATAGTGAGAAAGATGGACAAGATTTTGTCTTGATTTTTGCTTTTTAATTCATTTAATTACTAAATGACCAAAATGCTCTTTTCTTAAAACACTAAAATTCTCTTACATCATGTCTATTTTTTTCTAGCTTAAAGTGTAACACCCCAAACCTGGCCCAGACGTTATGGCCGGATCCAACATGCCACATCGAAGCGTTCAAAACATTTTAGGTTGTTGTTCTAGAAAAACTTACTTAGTGTTTTAAAAGATAATTTCAATGCAGGTTAAAGTGAATGGAAGCTGTGCACCAGGTAGGAAACGAGAAAATAGGAGGTAAGTCCATCGGACTGCTTAAGTACCAAGCTCCCTTCGGATCCAATCCTAGACATGCACACCACCATTACCACATCTTAATGTCATGTATATTTCCAGGAAACCAATTTGATTAAGTTCTTTTTAGGAAAAGTGATTAATTTTGGAAAAATATTTTCATTGTGGAAGCTTTGCTTGTTGTCATGTTATTTTAAAATCAATTATTGTTTTTGAAAACACGCTCTAAAGCTATCCAATTCCAACAGTTAAATATAAGTATTACCTACCTTAATAAAACATATTAAAACGATCAAAAATAATTAAGCGGCCTTATTACAATTTTTAAAAAAACCAAAAACTTAAACGTAAATAAAAGGATGTCCAGTTCACCGGAAGAGAGTCAAACTTGCAGATCGTGTGGCCACTCCGAATCCCTCACAGCTCCAAGCCCACTATGGTTGGGGATTGCCTGCGTGGATGAAAATAAAGGGGTGAGTTTGGGGAAACTCAGTGTGTAAATTAACCCAACCATAGCCTATATCGGTTCAAACCACAGAGAACAGAATAAGTTGGCCTTAGCCCAGAACAGAATTCAGAATAAAGCCCATAGGCCCATAATAGAAGAGAACATATATTACATGTTTATGCAAAACCCAACCCATATCCAACCACATGCACCCCCATACCAACATTTCACTATGTGGGGAGACTACTCGAGCCACCCAACCGCTACACGCCACAGAAATATGCAGCATGGCTGCCAGAACAGATAATGTGATAGGGTCACCAGAACAGATAATTGTGGCAGAGCCACCAGAACAAATATATGTGGCAGAGCCACCAGATCAGATAATTGTGGCATAGCCACCAGGACGCTTCCTCCATAATATAACCCATGTCCCCATGCAGTAGATATACAATCATGGCATACATCATACAGAATTAACTCATCATGCTTTTCGGACAAAAGTAACCCTAGGGGTATAATGGTAATTTTACACCTAGGGGTATATCAATAATTTCCATACATAGGGGTATTCAAGTAATTTCACTATTCTTAAGGTTTCCATGCATATCACAGCCATTTACGTACGACCAGAAACACTTACCACATTTTCTTACCAAATTAGGCCCGTTGGCCCACTATCCCGATTTTGGCTCATTAAGCCCAAAACATCGAAATGCACAGAGTCGTGCACTCTACAGTCTTATCACTTTAATCTACCATATACATCAAACTATTAATCTCACGAGCATTCGCACACTTGCATGTTCTCAAAATACCGACTTTTTGGCATTTCGGCATTTTGGCTTTTGCCGATCTAGTCTATAAGAGGGTGTCAGTTACACACCTATTTGGGATGATATGGTGACAAGATCCACACACGAACTGCCTACAATTGAATTACTAACACGTTAATCTAACTATCAAAAACAATTACGTATTAACCCCTTACCATATTCGACCAACCATGCCTAAAACCCTATTACTATTACCTTCTTGCCGAAATATGGATTAGATCCAAGGATCCAACGAATAGTCTTCAAGTCCTTCGTTGCACGCTCCCTTGTTCACGCTAATGCTTACACATTCAAAAAAAAAGAGAAAGAGGCATAATGCCCTTAGTCCAAACATTAGCCACCCCCCTTAAGGGTTTCAGCTTTTTCTTAAAACATGTATGATTAACGCAAATTATTTCAACAACTTACCTATCATTGTTCGGCTTAAAAGAGTGCACCTATCCACGATCCTAACCCCGATCTACCATACTCGTGAGAAGAAACAGGTTCCAACAACCCAAGTTTCGGCTTCCTTCACCACAGGTTTATAGAATTCAGTTTTTGTAAGTAAGTGAGAGAAGAGAAGTTCGGCTATCACAAGATTTGGCTCTTGTAGAATATGGGAGATGGTAACAATAATGGATGCGATAGAGAAGGAAGGGTATGAGTTCGATTATGAGGAAAGGAGAAGATAGAAGAAGGAAAAGGATGAGAAAAGAGGTAGTATTCGGCTATGGAGAAAACGGAACAGTGAGGGGTCTCCAGGTTTGGCCAAAAGAAAAAGAAAAGATGAGCAGAAGAAGAGATGAGCAGAGAATTCGATTTTGTGGTTGTGAAGTTGGCACTAGTGTAGTCTTCGGTTTTTAGCAAAAAATAAAAGGTAAGAGAAGAGAAACCTAATTTTCGGCAGAACAACTAAATAACCTAGTCCCAAAATACAAAAGAATTCGGCAGCCCTAGACCAAATGCCGAAATTCCCAACATAAGGTGCCCTAGCCGAAAGTGCACTTGCAGAGTCCCCTATACGGCCAACTCCTACTTCCTACTCAGATTCCTTGATTTTCTCCCCCTATCAGCTCCTAAATCCTCTCCCTTATCCCCTAAGTACTCAATCACCTGAGCAACTCAAACTCCTCCTGACAGTCTTTTACTTGAGTTCCATTACTTACCCTTTCTAAACATAAAAATAATTCCCTTAATATGCTGTCATTGTGACTTGAACCTCAGCTCTCCCTAGCATCCACACGCCACTTTTATAGCCTTCCCAGTGACGTCACATGCCACTTTGCCACCTGCTTCTTTATGTTTTATTTTACCCAATTAACACTTAAAAGCCCAATTAACCAAAACCTGTTTTTCCCATGGAACTAAAATTAACTAAAGTTACTGAGTTTTAACTTAAGCTTGGGTCTTCTAGAGGCCCACTAACATAATTAAACCTACGTGAAACAGACAAAACATAGAAATTTTAAATTTTACCAACATACACAGAATTCCCGAAAATTGGGGTGTTACATAAAGTAAAATGGTCTAATTACCATATAAGGGCCTTCAATTTAAAATTTCATAGCAATTAGACACCTCTAACATGTAGAACTCAACTTTTGCACTTTTTACAATTTAGTCCTTTTTGCTAAATTGAGTGCTCAAAAGTCAAAATTTTTGAATGAAACTTTCACAAAATTATTTCATAAAATTGTAGACCATAATTTGTAGTAAAACAAGTTTTACTATGTCAGATTCGTGGTCCTGAAACCACTATTCTGACTATGCCCAAAATCAGGCTGTTACAACTCTCCCCCCTTTAGGGATTTTCGTCCCTGAAAATCTTACCAGAAAATAGGTCTGGGTACTGTTTTCTCATAGCCTCCTCCAGTTCCCACGTAGCCTCTTTGACCCCATGCTGTTGCCAAAAAACTTTCACACTAGGCTATACTCTTATTTCTCAACTGTTTAACTTCCCGAGCTAAAGTCTTAATCGGTTCTTCATCATACCTCATATTCGGTCGAATCTCAATCTCTGTTGGAGAAATCACATGCGAAGGATCAGAATGATATCATCACAACGCCGACACATAAAACACATTATGGATCCTTTCCAACTTTGTTGGTAATGCTAACCAACATGCTACTGGCCCTATTCTTTCAATAACCTCATACGGCCCAATGAAACATGGACTCAACTTGCTTTTACGACCAAATCTGAGAGTTTTCTTCCATAGAGATACTTTCAAAAATACTTTATCACCAACCTGATACTCAGTCTCTTTTCTTTTCCAATCCGCGTACGACTTCTGCCGATCTGAAGCAGCTTTCAAACAATCACAGATTACTTGTACTTTTTCTTCAATTTCATTGACCAAATCAACCCCGTGAATTTGTTTCTCACTAAGCTCGGTCAAAAACAAGGGCACTTGCGGCCATACAATGCTTCATAAGGTGCCATTTTTATACTCATCTGAAAACTATTGTTACAAGCAAATTCGACCAATGGTAGATTTTTTCCCAACTACCTTCGAATTCTAGAACACAACATTGGAGCATATCTTCAAGAATTTGAATTACTTTCTCAGACTGACCATCAGTCTGTGGATGAAAAGTGGTACTAAAGTTTAACTTCGTGCCCAAAGCTTCTTGCAGCTTCTTCTAGAATCATGACATAAACCTTATATCTCTATTCAAAATAATAGAAATTGGTACTCCATGTAATCTTACAATTTCGTCCACGTACAATTCGGTTATCTTATCAAGAGAATATTCTACATGTACTGGGACGAAATGAGCAGATTTTTTCAATCTATCAACCATAACCTGTAACACCCCGTGCCCGAGACCGTTGCCGGAGTCGAACACGAGGTGCTGACCGACTTAATTCATTTACTTGCACAGTTCATTTTAAAAAATTCCAGACAGCTGGCTAACTGTGTCACTGTCACCTTAAAAATCATATCTTGAGGTCCACAACTCGAAAATCAGTTTCGTGATTTTTCCCTGAAACTAGACTCATATATGCATCTACAGTTTTTTTTCTATAATTTTTGGTCGGGCCAATTAGTACAGTTTATTAGTTAAAGTCTCCCATGTTACAGGGATCGACTACACTGACCTCCGCGCATTACGAATTGGATATCTCCCTGTACAGGGCTTCAATACTGATGCCGTTTGTTTCTATAGAAACTAGACTCAAGGAGAAATCTATAAATATATGGCATGACTTCTAATTATATCTGGTTAATTTATAATGAATTTCCAAATTCGGAACAGGGAATCCAGAAACTGTTCTGGCCCTGTTTCACGAAAACCTAAATATCTCTTAACATACAACTCATATAACCGTTTCGTTTCTTCCATATGAAATTGGATTCATCAAGGTTCATTTACATAATTTATTCACTATTTAATTCCATTCCTACTATTTTTAGTGTTTTTTCACATCCACATCGGTGCTGCTGTCAGCATCTGCCTTTAAGGTAGACTTTACCTATTTCATGGTTTCCATGATTCAATTAGCCCCTTTTTTTTTGCATACATAGCACAAAGTATAATCATGATTAACCATTCCAATGGCTAATCGTTTCCAAACATTTCCATACCTCTCGACGGACAACATACAAAACGATTATAGTACTATGCTAAAAACGTATATAAGCCATTTTCGCATGGCTATCCAAATTTACACAAAATCCATGGGTACATGACCAACAACAAGAAGGGTAGTCCTATACATGCCATATCCAGAGTTCAACTAAAAGAGTACCAAAAGGGCTTTGATAGTGTGAATGACTTCGACTTCGATGATCCTGAATCCGATAGCTAACGAACAAAATCTATAAAACAGAGAGCCAAAGCAACGGGGTAAGCATTTTAAAGCTTAGTAAGTTTCAAGTAATGAAATCGGCTTTGACTAAAGTATTACATTCACATAGCTAAATGAATCACTTTATTAATACACATTCTCATAAACATACTTACTTCACACTTCATCAACATATACACACACAAGGTATCAACCTATCTAAAAGCCGAAAGTTCGTTAGTCGATTGAACGAATACTATTTAAAACGAATCGACTTTTCTGATGCACATGCAAACATACCTTATCGTTTGGGTTTTTCGAGCGTATTAATTGAATTTATTACAGCACAAAACGCTCACCTTCAAACCCAAGTTTCTTCAGAATTTAGCCGAATATAACCACAAGCACAATTGCCTTCGGGTCTTAACCCGGGTATAGCAACTTGCACAAATGCCTTCGGGTCTTAGCCCGGATATATCAACTCGCACAAATGCCTTCGGGTCTTAGCCCGGATAAAATCACTAGCATAAATGCCTTCGGGACTTAGCCCGGATATCATTCAAATGCTCATGCACACATATATCAATAATCATGACACATCCATATTTCATTTTCGTTACTAAGGCTCAAACACAAAACATTTATTAAACCTTTCCAATTTCGGCTCAATAGCCACACACAAAGAGCATGATTTCAATTGGCTTTATAACATAGTCTCTATGCACATTTGGCTATCCATCATAGTATGACTAATCATTTCAATATAATTCAAGTAGGGTCATTACTAGAAGACTTACCTCGGATGTTGTCGAACGATTCCGATGGCTGTTCGACCACTTTTTCCTTCCCTTTATCGGATTTAGTTCCCCTTTGCTCTTGAGCTTAATTTAACAAATAAATTGATTTAATCATTTGAGCATCGAAAAGAGGAACTCAAGGTACTTGGCCCACATATATTCATTAGACATTAAAGTCACATATGTACGGAATCATGAATCAAACTCAACACATTAGTTAATACTCTCCTTAGCCGAATTTTCTAAGTCAAGATAGAGCCTTCAATATGCTTACCTATGGCCGAACAACACATCAACCTATGTACTCATTCATGTGGCCGATTATGCATGTCTATGTTGAGGCAATTATATACTCAATACCACACACAAATGGCATACCTTTTTCTAACTAATGCATTACATATTATAACTCAATACGCATCCATCATGTACTCCATAACCGAAACACCATCATATGTAAATATATACCTTGAGATATTGTATATGTCATACCAATACGTCATGTGCAAACATATATATATATATGTGCAAGAGCCGAATCTCAAAGTTGATTATAACTAAACATGAACATAAATCCAAAACACAAATCTTACCTACCATGCAATAAGCATAAATCATACTTATGGATATACCATGGCCGAATACATCACAACACCATACCATTTCAATTTTGGTCATGGTTAAACAAAGAACTTAATGTCTCACTCAAAAATGCTAAAAAGAAAATCCAAGAGTCATCAATCCACCATCACATGTATCATTAACAAGCTTCATATTTAGCATGCAATGGCATTAACACAAAATCCACCTAGGCCGAATATCATCCCCATGACATAGCAAAGATTTGAACCATGGACTAATTAGAACTCAAGCTAGCAACTAAAAACATGCATGAATCTCATGGCACAACCTCAAACATACCTTAATCTAGATACAAGTATGGCCAAACCTCCTCCTAATCCTCTTCCAAACCAAACATGAAGCAAGAACTCCTTCCTTCTTCCTTAGAATTTTCGGCCAAAAGAAATGAAAAAGGATGAACAAATTTTTTTTTTCTTTTCTTCACTCGCGGCAATGGGGGGGAACACTCACACACATTCTTTTTTTTGTTTTCTTCCTTCCATTTCTTATTAGTTTATTGCCCATGCTTCTTATTTTATTTTTCCATTAACACAACATGTTTCATGACATGTTTTGCCCATCATCCCTTGTCATGGCCGGCCACTAGTACTTAAATGGGGGGAAATTGACATGCAAGTCCACCCCTTTGATTACATGCACTATTAGGCCACTTGCATTTGCCTAGCACATTTCTAAATTTTCTCACATAAGTCCTATCAACTAAATTCACATGCAATTAACTAAATCGAAGCTTAAAACTTTCACACATTTATATTCACATATTTTAGGCAATAATTATCACATTCAAATATTTTGGTGACTCGGTCTAGCGGTCCCGAGACCGCTTTCCGACTAGGGTCACTTTAGGGCTGTCACATAACCCATGTGGCATCTTTCCTTTTCAGAGTCAAAGGTAAACCCGTTATGAAATCCATCGTAATCCTTTCCCATTTCCACTCGGGCACCATCGCTGGCTGAAGAAAACCCGAATCCATTTGGTTCAGCTTTCACTTGTTGGCAAATCAAATATCTCGAACAAACTCTATAATATCTCGTTTCATACCTGACCACCAAGATAATTTCTTCAAATTATTATACATTTTCGTACTACCCAGATGCACAAATAAACAACCATTATGTGCCTCATAAAGAATTTTTTGAATAAGTTCATCATTTTTCGGTACACAAATTCTACCTCGGAACATCAAATAATCATTCGATCTGATATGAAAATCTGAATCACTACCCGATTCACAATGTATTTTTTTGGCTTGTAAATTATTGTCACATTTCTGAGCTTCACAAATTTGTTCAAGAAATAACGATCTAGCTCTCAACTCAGATAGGATCAAAGCATTATTAGACAAATTCAACCGTGTATTCATCGCTCTCAAAGCAAACAAAGTCTTTCTACTCAACGCTTATGCGACTACATTTGCCTTACCCAGGTGGTAATCAATTACTAGCTCGTAATCCTTCAGTAACTCGAGCCATCTCTGTTGCCGCAAGTTTAAATCTTTCTAAGTCATCAAGTATTTTAAACTCTTATGATCAGTAAAGATATGGCAGTTCTCACCGTACAAATGATGACTCCAAATTTTTAAAGCGAACACAATGGCAGCTAATTCTAAATCATGCGTCAGATAATTCTTCTCATGCTGTTTCAACTGTCTTGAGGCATAGACTATCACCTTGCCCTCTTGCATCAACAAACATCCTAATCCATTCAATGATGCATCAATATAAATCACAAACTCTTTTCTTGGTTCAGGTTGCACTAAAATCACTGCCTCAGTAAATAATGCTTTCAACTTCTCGAAACTTTGTTGACATTTTTTTAGACCATTCAAACTTAACATCTTTTTGTAATAGCTTGGTCATAGGAGTAGCAATCATCGGAAATCCTTTGACAAAACGTCGGTAATATCTGGCTAAGCCCAAAAAGCTTTTAACTTCATATACATTCTTCGGCGATTTCTAATCAACAATTGTCGAAATCTTACGTGGATTGTAACACCCCAAACCCGGCCCATACGTTACGGCTGAATTCAGCGTGTCACATGGGGAAAGTTACCAAAGAAGTTATGTTTTATCCAAAAATCTTTCTTAGGGTTTGAAGAATGTTTTGTTTTAAGTTAAAGTGAACGGAAGCTGTGCACCAGGTAGGAAGCCAGAAAAGAGGAGGCGAGTCTGTTGGACTGCTTAAGTACCAAGCTCTTCGCGGATCCAATCCTAGACATGCACACATCTATTGCCACACTTTAAGCCGGTTACTAGACCACGAATAATTAATTGAGTTTAAGTCTATTTAAAATAATCATTTCCTTTGAAAATGTTTACATTGTGGAAGCTTTGCTCGGTTATCGTGATATTTTGAAAATAGGAAACTTTTATAAAACGCGCCTTAAAGCTAACTAATTTAATAACCCAAAATAAATAAAATAATAAAAAGAGTGGCCTTATTACAACTTAAAATAGGAACAAAATAATCAGAATAATAATTGCGAAACTTAAAAAAAAAAATCTTCGTGGCCACTCTGAATCTCGCCCAGCTCCAAGTCCACCAAATAGGGCTCACCTGCAAGGATGGAAGGGAAAGGGGTGAGTTTGGAAAACTCAATGTGTAAGGAAAACCCATCCAAAGCCCAGGTCAACTAAGCCTATTGGGCCTAAGCCCATTCAGATAACAGTATGTATTGGGCCGAAGCCCTTTTCAGAATAAACTGGACCTTAGCCCCATTTTCAGATAACAGTATGGCCCAGAGGCCCATTCCAGAACAGATCAGACATATTCGTGTATGCAAGCCCAACCCAGCCTATAGCCAACTGCTACACTCCACCCGTACCAACCCTACACTCCATGTGGGGAATAGCTCAACCCACCTAGCCCTACACTCCACAGTTGCAGTATTGCTGCTCAGTTATCAGTAAGTTGAGGGAAAGCCTCCAGTACGTGGACAAGCCACTTTCAGTACTTCCTCCGTCAATATCCCAGTCCCATGCATTAGATAATAATAATAACATGGCATGCAGTAAATAATAGCAGTCAAACATGCATTGAGGTCAACCTTAACCCTAGGGGTAAATCAGTAATTTTACTCTTAGAGGTAAATCTGTAAATTGTCCACCTATAAAGGTATTTCAGTAATTTATCAGTTTTAAGGGTTTTCATGCATATTCCCACCTTTCACGTACTAACAGAAACACTTACCGAGGGTTCTTACCGAATTGGGCCTGTTGGCCCACTATCCCAATTCTGGCCCATAAAGCCCAAAAATATCGAAGGCACAGAAATCATGCACTCTGCAGTCTAAACATTGTAGTTTACCAAAAACGTTAATCGATTTACCTTACGAGCATTCGTACACTCGTAAGTCCACAAAATACCGATTTTTCGGCTTTTCGGCATTTCGGCTTTTGCTGATCTAGACTATGAAAGGGTGTCAGTTACACACCTGTTTGGACGATATGCTGACAAGATCTACACACACAAACTGCCTACAATTGGATTACTAACACGTTAATCTAACTATCAAAAAATGAACTACATATTAACCCCCTTACCATAATCAGCCAAAAGCACCTTAGGCACTAGTGATCCTACCTTTGCCGAAATTAGCGACTAGGTTTAGATCCAGTCGTTCCACTTGTCCAAGCCTTCGATCAGCAACCTCTAGATCACACTATAATCAAAATAAAACAATTATAACATCCCTTAGAGCTACAAGCCCAAATCGACAACCTCCCTAACCTTTAGGGACTTCGGCTTTTTCTAACTTGAAAAAAAAAATAAGACTAGATCTGAAGTAATGAGCACTTACCACTTATTCCTCTTTGATTTCTACGTAGATCTGATGTAGATCTATCCTCTAAACAATGGCAGAACCCGAATCCAGGAGATCTGAAGTTTCAGCTATAAGCCCCTAAGTCTTATGGTATTTCGGCTTTTTAAGTGGTGAAGAAGATGATGATTCGAGACTATAACCTTGGAATAATGCTGCCGACCGGTACCAAGGGTTTAGAGAAGATGAATGTTAATCAAGAGGAACAAAAATACCGAAGGATGTTGGCTTTGGAGAAATCGACACAAGTAGTGAGTTTCGGGATTCGGCTTTTATGGCAATCGGCTATGGAGGTTTTGTGGAGGATGGGATCGACAGAGAAGGTGAGTAGGGTGATCAGAGGGTTTCGGCTAACGGAAAAAGCATAAGGGAAGAAAGAAAATGGAGAAAAAGAGAGGGAGAAAATTCGGCATCAAGAAAAGGAACTTGCATTTTCGGCTTTTGTAAGAACTCAGAATGAATGAATGAAAACTTTCAGGTGGCTAACCCTAATCCTCCAAGACAGAAAAAGAAAAGAACCTAACCCTAATATCAACTAAAGCAATCGGCCCAACCTCCCTAAGGCCCTTGCCGAAATTCTCTTGAGTGATCATGTGCCCAGTACATGTCCAAAATTAAAAAGTAACTACATGCCTACCTTGCGACTCGAACCTTGGACCTTCAATTCCTTCCCATGTGCCATTTTTTTAGGAATCTAGTGGCGCCACCTTGCCACTTTACCAAACCCTTATTTGTGTCATGACTTACGGAGTTCTTCTTAAAGCCCACTTAACCTAGTTTCCTATTCACTTAAAATCCAACCTTGATATTTTACCATGTTTAACCTAGGCTTGGGCCTTCTAAAGACCTACTAACACATTTAAACACAATTCCAATATTCAAAACACAAAAATTTCAAACTTTACCAAAAATCACAGAAACTCGAAAAAAAATCCCGAAAATCAGGGCGTTACAACTCTACCCCCTTAAAAAAATTTCGACCTCGAAATTTACCTGATCTAAATAGTTGAGGTTATTGTTGACGCATAGTCTCTTCTGACTCCCAAGTAGCCTCTTCCCTTCCATGATTACGCCACAGTACTTTTACCAATGGAACCGACTCCCTTCTTAGAACTTTAACCTCTCGATCTAAAATTTGTACGGGTTCTTCTTCAAAGGTGAAATCAATCTTTACTTCAATCTCCTCCACTGGCACGACATGTGAAGGATCCAATCGTTATCGTGTCAACATAGACACATGAAAGACGTCATGGATTCTGTCCAACTCTAGTGGTAATTCTAACTGATACGCTACTAGCCCTACCTGTTTAAGAACCCGATAAGGCCCTATAAACTGCAGACTCAATTTGCCTTTCTTGCCGAACCTCAAGATCTTCTTCCAAGGTAAAACCTTCAAGAAAACCATATCCCCAACAGCGAACTCAATCTCTTTGTGCTTTAGATCCACATACGACTTTTTTCTATGAGATGCCTCTTTTAATCGATCTCTTATGAACTTAACCTTACTTTCAGTATCTGCCACTAACTCTGGTCCAAGCACTTGTCATTCACACAACTCTGTCCAACACGTAGGCGTATGACATCTCCACCCATAAAGTGCCTTATATGGAGCCATCTGAATACTTGTTTGGTAGCTGTTGTTGTATGCGAACTCCGCTAATGGCAAGTAGTCCTCCCAACTACCACGAAAATCGATGATACAACCTCTTAACATATCCTCCAAAATTTGAATAACCCTTTCTGACTGTCCATCTGTCTGAGGGTGAAAGGCAGTACTGAAATCCAATCGTGTACCTAATGCCGCTTGCAACTTTTGCCAGAACTGAGATGTAAACCTAGGGTCTTGATCAGAAATAATCAACACTGGCACTCCATGCAGTCGCACTATCTCTGCCATATACAACCTAGCCAATTTTTTACAGTGAGTAATCAGTATGAACTGGTATGAAATGTGTAGATTTTGTTAACCTATCCACAACTACCCATACAGAATCTTTCTTGGTGGGTGTCAAAGGTCGCCCACTCACAAAGTCCATAGTTACTCTCTCCCACTTCCATAGTGGAATTTTCACCGGTTGTAGTAATCCAGAAGGCAATTGGTGCTCAGCCTTAACTTCCTGGCACGTCAGGCATTTCCCAACAAATTCAGTCACCTCCCGTTTCAGTCCAGGCCACCAGTACACTTATCGCAAATCTTGATATAACTTATTCCCTCCAAGGTGCATGGCACAGGGTCCACCATGAGCCTCATTTAAAATTAACCGCCTCAATTCAGGGTCTTTCAGAATACAAACTCTTCCACGAAAGCACAGAACTCCGTCAGTGTTCAGTCCAAAATCTTCATTCTCACCACTCTCAACTTGCCGAAACCGAAGAACTAACGAATCATCCTTCAACTGTTTTTCTTTAATCTGCTCAGTCCAAGTAGGCCTCACTTGCAATTCTGCCAATAGACTTCCATCGTCGAACAGACTCAAACGTGCAAACAAGGCTCTCAAATCAGTAACAACCCTTCGACTCAACGCATCAGCCACCACGTTAGCCTTACTTGGGTGGTACTCAATCAAGCAGTCGTAATCCTTAAGCAACTCTACCCATCTTTGTTGCCTAAGGTTTAACTCCTTCTAAGTCAACAGATACTTTAGGCTCTTATGGTCTGTGTATATGATACACTTTTCTCCATATAAGTAATGTCTCCAGATTTTCAACGCGAAGATCACTGCTGCTAGCTCTAAATCGTGCGTAGGGTAGTTCGCTTCATGAGGCTTAAGCTGTCGCGAAGCATAAGCGACCACCTTACCCTCTTGCATCAGTACACATCCTAACCCCACATGCGACGCATCGCTGTACACAGTGAAGTCCTTTCCAGACTCCGGTTGAATCAACACTGGCGTTTCAGTCAATACCTTTTTCAAATGGTCAAAAGCTTTTTGCTGTTTCTCAGTCCAGACAAATTCTACCCCTTTCCTTAACAATTTCGTCAATGGTGCAGCAATCAGAGAAAATCCCTCTACGAACCTTCGGTAATAGCCTGCCAAACCCAGAAAACTCTAAATTTTCGATACTGACTTCGGTGGTTTCCATCCCAGAACTGCCTCAATTTTCCGAGGATCCACTTTAATTCCTTCAGCAGAAACCACATGACCTAGAAAAGCCACTTCTTGCAACTAGAATTCACACTGACTAAACTTCGCGTACAGTTGCTTCTCTTTCAGCACTGCAGCACAATACGTAGATGCTCCTCATGTTTCTCCTCGGTTTTCGAATATACCAGAATATCATCAATGAAAACTACCACGAATCGGTCCAAGTAAGGTTGGAATACCCGATTAATCAAATCCATGAAAGCGGCAGGTCCGTTCGTCAACCCAAACGGCATAACCAGGAACTCGTAATGACCATATCGAGTTCTGAATGCTGTCTTATGAATATCCACTTCCTTTACCCTTAGCTGATGGTATCTAGATCGAAGGTCAATCTTGGAAAATACCGAAGCTCCTCTAAGTTGGTCAAATAAGTCATCAATTCTTGGCAGTGGGTATTTGTTCTTTTTCGTCAGTTTGTTCAACTGGCGATAATCGATGCACATGCTCATCGTCCCGTCCTTTTTCTTCACAAATAGGACCAGTGCTCCCCATGGAGACACACTAGGCCTAATGAAGCATCTATCCAACAGCTCTTGGATTTGAGCTTTCAGTTCCACTAACTCCTTCGGTGCCATCCTACAGGGTGCAATGGATACTGGAGCTGTTCCAGGCAGTAAACCGATTCCAAACTCAACTTCCCGATTCAGAGGTAATCCAGGAAGCTCTTCTGGGAAAACGTCCCGGAACTCCCTAACAGTTCTGACGGTCTTCACAGTCAGATTCTTAGTTTTAACTTGGCTTACAAAAGCCAAATATGCCTCGCATCCTTTACGCATCAGTTTCTCAGCCCTCAAAGTCGATACTACATTGGACAAGTAATCTCTCCGTTCTCCAATAATCATTACCTCTTTACCCTCAACAGTCCTTAATACCATCCTCTTAGCTGCACAATCCAGCGTTACCCTATGCTTGGTCAACCAATCCATCCCTAGGATCAAATCAAATTCTCCGAACGGTAACTCCATCATGTCTCCACAGAAAATCCTACCTTAAGTCTCTAAAGGCACCTCCCTAAAGAATTTCTCTACTTTAACCGAGTGACCTAAAGGACTTATCACAGTTACCCCACACACAGTCTCCTCAAAGTGAACACCCAATGCCCCAGAAATGTCATATGCAACATACGAATGAGTTGATCCCACATCTATCAAAGCAGTATAAGGTACGCTAGAGATAAAAAAATGTACCAGTTATGATATCAGGTGCGTCACCCTCCTCGCGGCGACGAGCAGTATATACCAAAGCTGGCAGACGAGCATCAGCATTAACAGTACCCCTGCCAGGTGCCCCACGTCCATGGCCATTGCCACCGCGACCTTGGCAACAACCTCTCGACGGCGGCGGTCCACCTCGCGCTGGTCGGACAGGTTGCACAGCCCTTGTTCAGCCACTTGAGTCTGAGCTGGCCTCCTAGGACAGTCCCTGATCCTATGTTCCTTTGATCCACAACAAAGACAAGCCCCAAAACTTTCAAGTGGCTAACCCTAATCCTCCAAGATAGAAAAAGAAAAGAACCTAACCCTAATATCAACTAAAGGAATCGGCCCAACCTCCCTAAGGCCCTTGCCGAAATTCTCTTGAGTGATCATGTGCCCAGCACATGTCTAAAATTAAAAAGTAACTACATGCCTACCTTGCGACTCGAACCTTGGACCTTTAATTCCTTCTCATGCGCCATTTTTTTACGAATCTAGTGGCGCCACATTGCCACTTTACCAAACCCTTATTTGTGTCATGACTTACGAAGTTCTTCTTAAAGCCCACTTAACCTAGTCTCCTATTCACTTAAAATCCAACCTTGATATTTTACCATGTTCAACCTAGGCTTGGGCCTTCTAAAGACCTAACACATTTAAACACAATTCCAATATTCAGAACACCAAAATTTCAAACTTTACCAAAAATCACAGAAACCCGAAAAAAATCCCGAAAATCAGGGCGTTACATGGATCAACCCGGATAACACCACCTGAAACAATATGTCCTAAAAATCTGACTTCTCGAAGCCAAAACTGACTTTTCTAATTTAGCAAAGAATTTCTTATCTCTCAAAGTCTGCAATACAGTTCTCAAGTGCTCAGCATGCTGAGACTCGTCTCGAGAATAAACCAGGATATCATCGATTAACACAACCACAAACTTACCTAAATATGGTTGGAAGATTCTATTCATCAAGTCCATAAAAACAACAAGTGCATTAGTTAGTTCAAAAGGCATAACAAGTAATTCATAGAGCCCATACCTTGTCCTGAAAGTGGTTTTTGGCACATCCGCCTCTTTAACTCTCAACTAATAGTAGCCAGATCTCAGATCAATTTTCGAGAATATTGTTACTCCTCTCAACTGATCAAACAAGTAATCGATCCTCGATAAAGGATACTTGTTCTTTATAGTCACCTTGTTGAGCTGACGGTAGTAGATACAAACCCTCATGGATCCGTCTTTCTTCTTCACAAATAACACTGGAACACCCCAGGGAGACAAACTCAGTCTCGCAAAACCATTATCCATCAACTCTTGCAACTGAGCTTTAAATCCTTTCAATTTAGTCCGAGCAATTCTATACGGAGCAATTAATATCAATGAGGTCCCTGGTACTAAATCAATACCAAACTCAACTTCTCTAATCAGAGGTTACCCAAGCAACTCTTCTGGAAACACATCTGGATGTTCTCAAACTATTGGCACTGATTCAATTTTCAATTCAGACATCTTTGTATTCAACATATAAGCAAGATAAGCTTCACAACCTTTCCTTACATATTTTTGGGTAGACATCGAAGAAATCACAATTGGTAACTCACCCGACTCATCTATCAATTCGAAAAGTTTCACCATTTTCACATTTCAGTTTAATAATCTTTCTTTTATAGTTCACTACAGCATCATGCAGTGTCAACCAATCCATACCCAAAATAACATCGAATTCATCAAATGGAAACAACATTAAATCAGCCAAAAAATAGTGACCTCGAATCATCAAGGAACAATTCTTGCAAACTCTATCAACTAATACATGTTTGCCTAAAGGGTTTTACACTCTAATCACAAACTTAGTAAACTCAACAGGCAAGTTTTTACTAGTTACCAATTTCACATAAACATAAGAATAGGTCGATCTAGGATCAATCAATGCAACTACATTAGTATCATAGAGAGAAAAAGTACCAATGATAACATCGGGAGATGTCGCTTCTTTGCGAGCACGGATGGCATAGGCTCTAGCAGGTGCTCGAGCTTTAGATCTCATAGCTGTATCTTTCGTCACACCTTTACTACTAGCTCAATTTTCGGTATTTCTTGACCTCGTACTCTAAAATTTTTCTTTCTCAGCCATTTCAAGGGAATCTCGGATAAAATGCTCTTGAGAACCACACTTGAAACAAGCCCAGTCATTCATTCTACACTCGCTGGGATGTCTTCTTTCACAATGCTGACATTTGGGTCTATTAGACTCTACATATCCCACACTTGTCATTGAAATGGCTTGATATTTAAAACTCGAGTATTGCTTCCCAAAGTTTCTGTGAGAATACCTAGCTGATATATTCGAACGGGAATACTTTTCTTTAGATTTCTTTGAATGAGATGGAAATGGCTTACTCATCGGTCTTTTCCTCGAATCTCTAGCTTCACAATCAGCTTTCCTCTTTTCTTTATTCAATACTTTGTCCTCACAAGCTTGCTGGACTAACACCGCAAATTCTTTCAGCTCTAAGATCCTAACTAGCACACGAATATCCTCATTCAATCCATCCTCAAACCTCTTGCACGTGATAGCCTCAGCGGATACACACTTTCGAGCATATTTACTAAGTATGAGAAATTCTCGCTCATACTCTGTCACTGAAATTTGGCCCTGTTTCAGTTCAAGAAATACCTTGCGTTTCTGATCGATAAGCCGTTGACTAATATATTTCTTTTGGAACTCCTCTTGAAAGAATCCCCAGGTAATCCTCTTTGTCGGTACTACAGATACTAGTGTATTCCACCAGTGGTATGCAAAATTTCTCAAAAGTGAGATGGCACACTTCAAACACTCATCCGATGTACAAGATAGCTCATCAAATACCCTAATGGAGTTTTCGAGCCAAAACTCGGCTCTCTCTGGATCATCATTCACATTAGCTTGCAATCTTCAGCCCCGTAGTTTCAGATCTTATCAACTTGGGGCTTGTGTATTCTTACAAATTCCATACCTTGTGTAGCTACGGGAACCGATAGAGGGATAGGTGGGGTGGAGAGGTTGGGCATTCAGATTTGTTCGAACAAACTCATTATACCACTTGTTCATTATGTGGAGAAAGGCTTCCCTAGCCCCTTCTCCCTAACCAACCATTGGAGATCTACTATCAGACGGAGCTGCTCCTTGAGCAAGAGTCGGCACATTACTTTCAGCATCATTAACCTCAGCTCAGTTGGGATCCATTTACTATATGCAAACACAATTTAAAATTCTTAGGAGTCATCACACTATCACAGTTCATTTATGGCATGTATAGTTAGACTCTTACACACGCTGTGTTAGTTCGAGAATCGACTAAACCATAGCTTTGATACCACTAAATGTAACACCCCTTACCCTTATCCAACACCAGAGTAGGGTACGAGGCATTACTGGACTTAAACACAAGCAATCATACAAAACTGAGACGTAAAATTTCATTCAAACTTAAAACTTTTCATATACTTTCATAATGTCCCTAAAATGAGCTTAAGAGGCCCAAAACATACAATGGAAATGGTTCGGGACTAAACTGAGAACTTTAGAAAATTTTACAACACTTAGAAAATTTTTCACTAAATAGGGGTCACACACCCGTGTGGCTTTGGGACATGCTCATGTGGGCAGGCCGCGTGGTCACACATGCCCATGTCTCTAGCCCATGTAACTTTCTGTTTGTCACCCAAGCACAAATTGAAGTCACACGGCCAGTGCACATGCCCGTGTGCTTTTGCTGTGTGGTCCGTTTAATTTTCATAAATTTTCATAAAATAGGTGCAGACTTCACACGCCCAGGGCACTGCCCGTGACCAGGGCCGTGTCATCCTGTGACAACCCTAGCCCATATCCGTCACTGGACTAGGGTTAAACGCATTATGGGACAAATCGAAACATTTAACATTCACTTCAAAATCATCATAGCATCATAGTCATACATCAAAACAAAGTCCCCTACATAGGTCAACAAGACCTTAAACATGCTTTAGAAAGGGGTCAGGACTAAACTGAACTCATACAATATTTTTTAAAACTTAAACATTTTTCAAAGTTGAGCAGGCCACATGCCCGTGTGAATAGGCCGTGTGCCTCACACAGCTTTAGACACGCCCATGTGTCTAGGTCATGTCAAAAAAGGGCATACATACTAACTTAATCACATGGCCACAAGACATGCTCGTGTACCTTGGCCGTGGTCGACACTAACTTGGGTCACATGGCTAGCCACATGCCCGTGTGCCTTGGTTGTGCTCTAGACTGACTTAAAATCATAAGGTACCCTAAAGGACACACAACCATGCAACATGACCACGTGTCACACACAGTTGAGACCCAATTTAAAAAGCCAATTTGCCACCCTAAAGGACACACAACCATGCTCTGCCCGTGTGGACAAAAATAGGCCATTTAAAAAGCCAATTTGCCACCCAATTTCGGTCAAACCTACAAGCAACAAACGAAGCACATTTGCACTATAATTTCAGCCAATTTCAATACCAAAAACATATGATTTTTAACCTTAATACATTCCATTCCTTTTCATGCCAAATTCTTATCAAATTCTAAAATTTACACATACCAAAACTTACCAAATTGACCATTCCCTTTGGCCAACCAAAAGCATATCACAATGGCACATTTGCATCACATATCATATATCAATGTCAAACCATAAGTTCAAACACAAAATAGCCATATCACATGGCATGATATATACGTTACGAAACGTATCCACATACTTCTAGCCTATACATGCCATACTTCAATATTTACACTTTTAAAAGGTACCAAGTTAGAGTTCGATAATGTGGTGATGATCCTCGATGATCCCCGAGCTCCCAATAGCTATGATATCTCTAAAACAATACAAACACACACAAGTAAGCTTTCAAAAGCTTAGTAAGCCATATACAAATAAACTTATCATTCAAAACATGAAAGTATCATCAAATTACACATACTCTATGTCCAAATACTATCTCAAACTACGAAGTTCATATACATTTCTCATATATCCAATTCATTTACACATATAATATATTTGCTCATACTTATAACACATATCATCACTTGTACAAATGCTTACTTTTTTATTCTGAAACATAGTATACATTACGAACATACCTGAATTGGATACACATCTCATATAATCATTCGTTTCTTAGAATGCCCGTTGAACCATTCGGAATCTTAAGGATACGCGGATAACTCGAAAAGCTTGTTCAATGCCAATGTCCCAGACATGGTCATACATGTAATCAAATATCGATGCCACTGTCCCAGACAGGGTCTTATAGGAAATCAAGTATCATGCCAACGTCCCAGACATGGTCATACACGTAAATCATAGATTGATGCCAATGTCCTGTACATGGTCTAACATGATAACACATATCGGATCCTATGACATGACATATGTATTTTAACTATTCCTATGGTTCGTACGAGGCTTTTCGAAAGTTAGAACTTTGTCGATACTTTCTTGGATATCTCATAATCAATTCACATAGCCATTCATCATTATTCAATAGCATATAAACATAAATAAACCATTTCAGGTACATTTATTTGTATATAGATCTACCTCGTACGGATTGGGATAGGCAGAACTGGCTACTCGATAACTTTCGACTTTCCCTGATCTAATTTCGTTTTCTTTGGTTCTTGATGTATATAAATTCAAATTTAACTCTTTTATTTACCAAATCACTCAAATCAATCCACAAACACACATTTAGGGCATTTTACAAATTAGCCACCATATTTTCACATTTTGACAATTTAATCACTAATCACAAAAATCACAAAATACACCAACATTCCTTGCACATATGCCGAGCCGAATTCTCATAGTACTCATACAAGTCCAAACATTTCATTTATTTCACATTTTAGCCCTTCAATTTAAAAATTTCACAATTTAGCCCAAATTACAAATTTATCAAAAATTCAAATACAAAATATGTTAACCCAAAACATATCTTTCATTTACTAACATCAAACTTCATAAAACTCATAGTTTCATCAATGGCTCAACTAAAAATCACCAAAAAATTAGAAATTAGGGCATGGGCTTGATAGAATACAGTGCAACGACTACAAAAACATAGAAATTATAAAAAATTGAACAAAAACACATACCTAATTAGCCAAAACGAGTGACAAAACCCTAGCAAGCTTTTTCTTTTCTTTTTATTTTTGACTTTCGGCAATATGAACATTAATGAACCAAATTTCATGGTTTGTTTATTAAATCATATATTAATTTCTGAATTACCATTTTACCCTTACATTTAAAACATTTCAAACATTAGCATTAAGGTTATTAATGTCCACTCATATGTTCAATGGTCAAATAAAATAATGAGGACCTCTCATTAACAAAGACATATCAAATAGGCACTTTAACAATTAGAAGTCCATTTTTACATTTTACGGGATTAGGTTCTTTTATCAAATTGAGCACACAAACAATTAAATTTTCATACGAAGCTTTCACACATGCTAATCCACTATTCCGATTAGGGTCTAAACCGGATTGTTACAATTCTCCTCCCTTAGAAATTTTCATCCCCGAAAATCTTACCATTGAATAGATTCGAATATTGCTGCCTCATAGCATCTTCGAGTTCCCACATAGCCTCTTCAACACCATGTCGATGCCACATTACTTTAACTAATGAAATTTTCTTATTTCTTAACTCTTTAATCTCGTGAGCCAAAATACGAATATACTCTTCATCGTAGGTCATAACAGACTGAATCTCAATCTCAGACATAGAAATTACATGCGAAGAATTGGATTTGTATCATCGAAGCATCGATACGTGAAATACATTGCTTTTCTAGCTCAGGTGGCAACAACAATCTATAAGCAACCGGCCCAATACGTTTGGTAATCTCATACGGTCCGATAAACCTCGGACTCAATTTTCGTTTTCTATCGAACCGAATTACTTTCTTTCACGGGGATACTTTAAAAAACACTTTGTTACCAATCTCAAACTCAATGTCTTTTCGTTTCAAATTTGTGTAAGATTTCTGACGATCAGAAGCTGCTTTCAAACTATCTCGAACCACTTTTACTTTCTGTTCAATCTCTTTTATCAAATCAACCCCGTTTATCTTATTTTCACTAAGCTCAGTCCAGTACAAAGGTGTACGGCATTTGCGACAATATAAACCTTCGTACAGTGCCATTCTAATGTTTGATTGAAAATTGCTATTATAAGCGAATTCAATCGAATGAAAATACTGTTCCCACGTACCTTCAACCTCAAGAATACAACATCTCAACATATCCTCGAGAATCTGAATAATCCGCTCAGATTGACCATCCGTTTGTGGGTGAAAATCAGTACTGAAATGTAATTTCATACCTAGAGCATCTTGTAATTTCTTCCAAAATAACGATGTAAATCTCGGATCTTTTTCTGACACAATAGATAATGGTACACCGTGCAATCTTACAATATCGAAAATGTATAACTCAGCTAATATATCAAGCAAGTAATCCAATCTTACCAGAATAAAATGAACTGATTTTGTCAATCGATCAACTACGACCCTGATAGCATTTTCTTTCTCGGAGATACGGGCAAACCCGAAACAAAGTCCATAGCCACTCTATCCCATTTCCATTCTGGAATCATAATCAGTTTTAATAACCCAGATGGCACCTGATGTTCAGCTTTAACTTTCTGACAAATTAAACATTTAGAAACAAAGTAAGAGATATCTCTTTTCATTCCAAACCACCAGTAATGCTGTTTTAAATCATTATACATTTTTGTACTAACCAAATGCACAGATAAAAACTGTTGTGAGCTTCATTCTAAATCATCTGAATCAACTCTAGATTTCTCAAAACACAAATTCGATCTCTAAATCTTAAATAATCATTTTTATCAACTCTGAATTTTGAATCAAAATCTAAATCACTCTGAGCTCATTTTGCTATTATCTCATTGTCAACCTTTTGAGCTTTGATAATCTATTGTAAAAATAATGGTCTCATTTTCAATTCAGCTAATGCCAAACCATCATCAGACAGAACCAATTGAGCATTCATCGCACGTAGAGCAAACAGTGATTTTTGACTCAACGCATTAGTAACAACATTTGCTTTTCTGGATGATAATCAATCACAAGCTCATAGTATTTTAACAGTTCTAACCATCTTCTCTATCGTAGATTCAAATCCTTCAGAGTTATCAGATATTTCAAACTCTTATGATAAGAAGAAATGTGACATTTCTCACTGAACAGAGAGTGGTGCCAAATTTTCAAAGCAAACACAATCGCAGCTAATTCCAAATCATGCGTCGAATAGTTATTTTCATGAGACTTTAACTGTCTCGAAGCATAAGCAATAAATTTTCCTTCCTACACTAAAACACATCCCAAACCGTTTAACGAAGCATCACTATAGATCACAAATTCTTTACCCAATTCGGGTTGTACTAACACTAGAGCTTCAATCAATAGAGCTTTCAAATGATCAAAGCTTTTCTGACACTTTTCAGACCATTCAAACTTCACATCTTTCTAAAACAGTGTCATTAACGGAGTTGCAATCATAGAAAAGCCTTTTATGAACTGTCTATAATAACTGGTAAGTCTCATGAAACTGCGAATTTCAGAAACATTTCTCGGAGGCTTCCAATCCAGAATAGCTGAAATTCTGCTTAGATCAACTCGGATACCTGATGCTGATACAATATGGCCAAGAAAACTAACTTCTCGTGACCAGAATTCACAATTACATAACTTTGCATACAATTGCTTATCACGCAAAGTCTATAGCACGATTCTCAGATGCTCGACATGTTCAGATTCATCACGTGAATAAATCAATATGTCATTAATGAATATGACAACAAATCAATCTAAATACGGTCTGAAAATTCTATTCATCAAATCTATAAAGATAATAGGTGCATTCATTAATTTTAAAGGCATAACTAAAAACTCATAATGGTTGTACCTCATTCTAAATGCAGTTTTTGGAATGTGTGAATCTTTTACTCACAACTGATAATAACATGATCTCAAATGTATATTTGAAAACACGGTAGTTCCTTTCAATTGATCAAACAAATCATCAATTCGAAGCAAATGATACTTATTCTTGATAATCACTTTATTTAACTGACGATAATCAATGCACATTCTCATTGTGCAATCTTTCTTTTTCACAAACAGAACTAGACACCCCAAGTTGAAAAACTCGATCTAGCAAACCCTCTATCGGTCAACTCTTACAACCGAGACTTTAATTGTTTTAATTTGGTCAGAGCAATTCTATATGGAGCTATCAAAATTGGAGTAGTTCCCAGTACTAACTCAATGCCAAGTTCAACTTCTTGTATCAGAGGTAATCCCGAAAGTTCCTCAGGAAACACATTAGGGAATTCACAAAAAATAGGTGTAACACCCCAAACCCGACCTAAACGTCTTGTGAGCACTCGCACATTCACAAGCCCACGAAATTTCGAAATTTCGACATTTTGGATTTTGCTGAATTGAACTATGAGAGGGTGTTCGATACAGACCTGTTTCGCGACGACTGCTACTGAGATCCCTTACGATGTCCTACAATTGATTACCACAATTCTTAGATTGCAACCCATAACAACCTATCCCAATATTCACCTACCCATATTCGAACCATGCCCCTAAGGGCTTTAGAATCTTACCTTTCTGGGAAAACCGATGACTAGGTCCAAGTCTAGTTGCTCCAAATATGCAAGCGTTCGATCAAACCTCTAGAAGATACTAATCACCAAAAGAAATCATCGGTTAAAGACCCTTAAAGCCCCATGCCCAAATCGACAGCCTCTCTAGATTTTAGGGACTTCTGCTTTTCTAAATTGTAAAATAAGACTAGATCTGAGGTGATGAGAACATACCAGTTATTCCTCTTTGATTTCTACGCAGTTCTGATACAGATCTATCCTCTAAATGATAGTAGAACTTGAATCCAGGAGACCTGAAGTTTCAGCTATAGCTCCCTAAATCTATGGTATTTCAGATTTTTAAGTGACGAAGAAGATGACGATTTGAGGCTATAACTTCGAAGTAATGTTGCCGACAGATACTAAGGGTTTAGAGAAGATAAAATTTGATCAAAAAGAACAAAAATAACTAAAGGATTTTAGCTTGGAGAAATCGGCACAAGAAGTGAGTTTTTAGGATTTCGGCTTTTATGGCAATCGACTATGGAGGTTCTGTGGAGGATGGGATCGACAGAGGAGGTGAGTAAGGTGATCAGAAGGTTTCAGCTAGAAGAAACAGTAAAAAGGAAGAAAGAAAATGGAGGAAAAAGAGAGGAAGAAGAAATCGGCACCAAGGAGAAGGAATTTGCGTTTTCGACTTTTGTGAGAACTCAGAAAGGATGAATGACAGTGAAAGCTTTCAGGCGGCTAACCCTAATTCTTCAAGACAAAAAAAGAAAAGAACCTAACCCTAATATCAACTAACACAATTGACCCAACCTCCCTAAGGCCCTTGCCGAAATTCACTTAAGTGATCACATGCCCGGCACTTGCCTAAAAAAAATAACAATATGCCTACCTTGCAACTTGAACCCTGGACCTTTAATTCCTTCCCAGATGTCATTTTTTTAGGAACTTAGTGGCGCCAGCTTGCCACTTTACCAAGGCCTTATTTGTGTCCTATTTTACCACCTCAACTTTAAAAGCCCATATCGCCAGAACCCTCTCTCCCAAAATTAAAATTCAGGAATTGCCTCGAACTAAATTTACTCTTGGGCCTTTTTTCCCACACCATAAACCCTTCGTAATTTATTTAATTACCAAACTAAACATACGAAATAATAATAACATCCAAATTATTCGGGCTGTTTTCCACCCAAACCCAGACTTAAGGCCCAATACTTCCAAGCCTAAAAATCGGGGCATTACATCTCTACTCCCCTTAAAGAAATTTCATCCTCGAAATTTTCAAACTATCAACTAACCATATTGCTCAAGTCAAACCACTATGCTTCTGCTGCGCACTCTAATTAAAAATAATTCTTAGTATGACCCAGGACATCTAATTACCAAAACAAAGAAACATCTATCAAGCACGCATACAACTTGTAACACACACTTAAATAAAATAAGCTTGGCAATCCTGAGCTCGATGCTCCTTAGACCCACATCTAAAGCATGCTTCTATCTTCCTATGACATTTAACCGGATGATGCTTGTTGCAGTTCTTGTAGGTTGGAAAGTTTGGTCGTGTCTTAACATGTTTCACAGAGCGAGGCTCAGTCTTCTGAGAACTAGAATCCTTCCTTTTCTTACACTCCAAGAACCCTACTTGAACCGTTTCCCTAATTTCCTTAATTTTGGTATCCAATACTTCCTCTACCAATTTCCTTACTAACTCGGCCAGTGCCTCAGTACCAAGCTCCGAGTTATCGCTACCCGAAGTTGGAAGACTTCGCTTACCCTCAGAATCCAAATCAACACTCTACATTATCAGTATGTATAACAATAACTACCAAGATCTCGATTCAAAATTTTCAATATTTATACAGATGTCCTATGCATAAAGAGTATTTCAAAGTTCTTGTTTTCGCAGTATCGTATCATAGCTACAGTCTCAGTCTTCTAAAGTTTTCAGTTTTCCCTACTGTCTCAGTTTCTACAGTTTCAGTATTACCCTAACTACAGAATCATAGTAGGGTCTCAGTACTATCTATAGTAGTATAACAATATTTTAGTACAGTACAGAAATAAAATACTTACAGACTTGGTGTCGGGGATTCAATGTGCCACTTCATCGGTTATCAAATTTTAGGAACCCAAAAAAACTTAAACCATTTTAAGATTGAACCTTAAAACATGTATACCTTGTAAAATATCTTTGAAAAGAATTTTCCAAAACTATTTCCAAAATACCCTTCTTGGGCCTAAGTTTAGCAAAGTTTTTTGAAAAACTTTTCAGACCCTGATCCACAGTCGAGATGTTGTAACCGGGCTCTGAAACCACTAAATGTAACATCCCAAACCTGGCCTAAACGTTACGACCGAATCTGGCGTGTTACATTGAAGCATTATTAGAGAAGTCATGTTTTATCTAAAATCTTTCTTAGTGTTTAAAGAACATTTTCGTTTTAAATTAAAGTGAATGGAAGGTGCGCACCAGGTAGGATTCAAGAAAAGAGGAGGTGAATGAATTAGACTGTTTAAGTACCTAGCTCTTCCATGATCCAATCCTAGACATGCACACATCCATTGCCACACTTTAAGCTTATTACTTGTCCACGAACAACAAATTAAGTTTAAGTCTATTTAAAATATTTATTTCCTTTGAAAACATTTACGTTGTGGAAACTTTGCTCGGTTATCGTGATATTTTGAAAATAAGTAACTTTTATAAAACGCGCCCTAGAGCTAACCAATTTAAAACCCCAAAATAAAAAAAAATAGAGCGACCTTATTACAACTTTAACCAAAATAGAAATAATCAAAAATAAATGCAAAATTTAAAAGGAAGCTAATTGAATCTTATTTAAAAAAAACCAGAAATTTAATCTTCGTGGCCACTCTGAATCCCGCCCAGCTCCAAGTCAACCAACTAGGGCTACCTGCAAGGATGGAAGAGAAAGGGGGTGAGTTTGGAAAACTCAGTGTGTATGGAAAACCTATCCAAAGCCCAAGTCAGCTCAAGCCCATTAGGCCTAATCCCTTTTCAGATAACAGTGGGTACTGGGCCAAAGCCTTTTTCAAAATACGATAAACTGGGCCATAGCCCCTTTTCAGATAACAGTATGGCCCATAGGCCCATTCCAGAACAAAACAAACATATTCGTGTATGCAAACCCAACCCAGCCAATAACCAACCGTTACACTACACCCGTACCAGCCTTACACTCCATGTGGGGAATAGCTCAACCCATCCAGCCCTACACTCCACAGTTGCAGAATTACTGCTCAGATATCAGTAAGTTGAGGCAAAGCCTCCAGTACGTGGACAAGCCACTTTCAGTACTTCGTCCATCAATAACCTAGTCCCATTCATCAGATAATAATAACATGGCATGCAGTAAATTGTAACAGTCAAACATGCATTCAGGTCAACCTTAACCCTAGGGGTATATCAGTAATTTTGCTCCTCGGGGTAAATCTGTAAATTTTTTACCTATAAGGGTATTTCAGTAATTTTATCAGTTTTAAGGTTTCTCATGAATGTTACTGTCCTTACTAGACCATTTGTCATCGCAATAATTTATTTGTCTCAATTTCACAATTTTAGCCATTGGGCCCTAAAACCCCTAATGGGCCCTATAGTGTCCACTAGCAACTTAAGCCCATTTAATTCAAGTTTTATGACCAGTTTATCGGTTTAAGCAGTTTCGATTCCACAGTCTAACAGAACATACTTATTGCCTATTTTTTTTTTATATTACCCGCATGGGCCTGTAAGCCCATTGGGCTCAATTTTAGCCTATCGAGGCCCAATTACCGAAGTGCGCAAAATTTCACACACGACTAACTTACCACTTTTTGATTTTATATCTAATGATTTCTAAACGTCTTGTGAGCACTCGCACACTCACAAGCCCACGAAATGTCGAAATTTCGACATTTCGGCTTTTGCCGAATTGAACTATGAGAGGGTGTTCGATACACACCTGTTTCGCGACGACTGCTACTGAGATCCCTTACGATGTCCTACAATTGATTACCAAAATTCTTAGATTGCAACCCACAACAACCAATCCCAATATTCACCTACCCTGCAACACCCCAAACCCGGCCTAGACGTTACGACCGAATCTGGCGTGTCACATTGAAGCGTTATTAGAGAAGTCATGTTTTATCTAAAATCTAACATTTTCATTTTAAATTAAAGTGAATGGAAGCTGCGCACCAGGTAGGATTCAAGAAAAGAGGAGGTGAGTCAATTAGACTGCTTAAGTACCGAGCTCTTCTATGATCCAATCCTAGACATGCACACATCCATTGCCACACTTTAAGCTTATTACTTCTCCACGAACAACAAATTAAATTTAAGTCTATTTAAAATATTTATTTCCTTTGAAAACATTTATGTTGCGGAAGCTTTGCTCGGTTATTGTGATATTTTGAAAATAAGTAACTTTTATAAAACGCGCCCTAGAGCTAACCAATTTAAAACCCCAAAATAAAAATAATAGAGCGACCTTATTACAACTTTAACCAAAATAGAAATAATAAAAAATAAATGTGAAAATTAAAAGGAAGCTAATTGAAACTTATTTAACAAAAAAAATCGAAAATTTAATCTTCGTGGCCATTCTGAATTCCGCCTAGCTCCAAGTCCACCAACTAGGGCTCACCTGCAAGGATGGAAGAGAAAAGGGGTGAGTTTGGAAAACTCAGTGTGTATGGAAAACCCTTCCAAAGCCCAAGTCAGCTCCAGCCCATTAGGCCTAAGCCCTATTCAGATAACAGTGGGTACTGGGCTGAAGCCCTTTTCAGAATATAGTAAACTGGGCCTTAGCTCCTTTTCAGATAACAGTATGACCCCTAGGCCCATTCCAGAACAGAACAGACATATTCGTGTATGCAAGCCCAACCCAGCCTATAACCAACCGCTGCACTCTACCCGTACCAGCCCTACACTTTATGTGGGGAATAGCTCAACCCACCTAGCCCTACACTCCACAGTTACAGCATAGCTGCTCAGATATCAGTAAGTTGAGGCAAAGCCTCCAGTACGTGGTCAAGCCGCTTTCATTATTTCCTCCATCAATAACCTAGTCTCACGCATCAGATAATAATAACATGGCATGCAGTAAATAGTAACAGTCAAACATGCATTCAGGTCAACCTTATCAGATAATAATAACATGGCATGCAGAAAATAGTAACAGTCAAACATCCATTCAGGTCAACCTTAACCCTAGTGGTGTATCAGTAATTTTGCTCCTAGGGGTAAATTTGTAAATTTTCCACCTATAAAGGTATTTCAGTAATTTTATCAGTTTTAAGGGTTCTCACGAATGTTACTATCCTTACTAGCCCATTTGTCATCGCAATAATTTATTTATCTCAATTTCACAATTTTAGCAATTAGGACCTAAAACCCCTAATGGGCCCTACAGTGCCCACTAGAAATTTAAGCCCATTTAACTCAAGTTTTATGACCAGTTTATCGGTTTAAGCAGTTTCGATTCCACTGTCTAACAGAACATACTTATTGCTGATTTTTTATTATTTTACCCGTATGGGCCCGTAAGCCCATTGGGCCCAGTTTTAGCCTATCGAGGCCCAATTATCGAAGTGCACGAAATTTCACACACGACTAACTTACCACTTTGTGATTTCAGATCTAATGATTTCTAAACATCTTGTGAGCACTCGCACACTCACAAGCCCACGAAATGCTAGAATTTCGGCATTTCGGCTTTTGCCGAATTGAACTATGAGACGGTGTTCGATACACACCTGATTTGTGATATTCCTTGACGAGATCTCCTATGCGATTTCTCATTTGCCAAAATTGATGACTAGATCTAGATTTAGTCACTCCGATGATCCAAGCTTTGCACACACTCCTCGATCGGCAGCCTTTAATCCTCACTAGCACCCACAAACCAAATAACACCAAAAATAATCCTTTCAGCCTTGTCGACAGCCACCCTATGTATATAGGGGTTTTCAGCTTTTATTAAACCACATGATACGAATGGAAAGAAGGTTTGAATACCTACCAAGAGATCTTCTCGTTGAAGAACGTTCCAAATACCTTTCTACCCTAGATCCATTGTGAATCCAACTTAAACGTGCGTAGAAAATAGATCTAAATATTAATTCCTGAGTTACTAAAATATGAAGCTTTTCGGCTTTTGGATCTATCCTAGAATATGGCTATTGCGATCTAAAACAAAAATAGGTGACGATAAGTTCACCATCGAAGAGGCAATCAGTAGAGGAAGAGATGTAAGATTAGAGGTTCGGTCTTTTGAAAGATTAAAAGGAAAGGAGATATGGTTTCAACCAAATGAGTAATCGGCAACCAATATTTGAGAAGAAAAAGTTGTTTTAAATATAATTTCGCTTTGAGGAAAGAAAATAGAAATGGAGAGAATTGTTCAGCTTTTTGGAAAAATAGAAAAGAATATGAGCAAAAGAAATAAGATAAAATTAGAATAAAATAGAAACAAAGAAAAAAAATCCGATTGAAAGGAAAATAAAATTAAAATTGGCTACCACACTAAAAAAAATATTCCACACCTCCAAGAAGGATATAACTCATGAAGGCCCCCCAAATTAAAAGCAATCGGCACCTCATGCTTATGCCCAAATGGGTGCTTAAATAGGCACAAAAGTCCTTTTCCAATTTTAATTCCTTCCTTAGCTCCTTAATTCATGGCCAAATTCAAAGTTTGAATTTAATTCAAACTCTCCACTGCTTAACAGTAGTCCACTGCTCAGCTGACTCCTCCTATTGCTGGTAGAGTTTCAATCCCGTACAACCCTTCCCATGCTCGTACAGTAAAAAGAAGCACTCTCTTGCTCGTAACGCTGCTCGAACCTGGGACCTCCAGGTTGCCCTGTATGCTGCTAGCCACTGGAACGCGTGTTCGCTTTCAACAACATATCATCATATTTTATCTTAAAGGTTACCAGCTGATGTCCCGTTCATTTTAAAAATATAAAATTAAAACATACCTACGCCTAGACTTGAACCCGTGCCCTTGTGGAACTCTTAGCACCCTACACAAGCGTCCTTGTAGCATAACTTGGTCGCAACTATTCTTAAACCTTACTTTAGTGTGACCTGGCTTCTAAAATTAAAACAAGCCTTTGCGTGCGCCAACCCTCGAACCTAGGCTCTATACCATACTCCCAGCGCCTCTGCCACTGGACCGAACTTCCCTTTGTGCTACCTTTTAACCCCAACTATATATAAGGCTTCCCTGCGTCGATCCCTAATATAAAGAAAAATAAAACACTTTTGCACATGCTGGGAGTCGAACCCCAACTCTCCTTCCCACTACCTAACATGCTAACCACTGGGCCAGGTATGCTTCTTCATGCCCAGTCTTGCCCAATTTATTTTATAAGCCTTATGCCCAGATTCCCTCTATGAGGCAAAAATTAAAACAATTTTTTTCCTAGAGTTTAAACACCAAGCAACAATATTTTTATAAATATATCTAATAAAAAAATTTCAAAAATCAATAATACAATAAGTAATAATAATAATTTTCATAAAATTTTTCAAACATACGTACAGTAATATTTTTCTAATAATAATTTTATCTCATAATACTAATTAAAATTTCATAAAAATTTAAAATATCCGTAATAATAAATACAGTAAAAATTTTCTAGTAGTAATTTAATTCAAAATTTTATTCGTAAACGATAATATTTAAAACTTCTTAATTATTCAGGTTTTCCTCTATTCGAATCCCAAACTCGAAGCCTAACTCTTCTAGGCCTCAAATTTAGGGTGTTACAACTTTACCCTCCTTAAAGAAATTTCGTCCTCGAAATTTCCAAAACTAAAATAATCGTGTAACACTATGCTACTACACTACCGCTGTGCACTCTGATCTAAATAATTTTAATACGACCCAGAACATCTAATTGCCAAAAGAAATAATCACCTTATCGCACACGTATATTCGTACCCAAACATCATGCACTCCTAACTAGCATAAGCTTGGCAGCCTTGAGCTCGATGTTCCCGTGACCTGCATCTAAAGCATGCTCTTGTCTTTCTATGAAACTCACCCGGATGAAGCCTGTTGCAGTTCTTGCAGGTTGGAAAGTTTGGTCGTGTCTTAACATGTTTCACAGAACGAGGCTCTATTCTCAGAGAACTAGGATCCTTCCTTTTCTTACACTCCAAGCACCCTACTTGAAGCGTTTCCCTAATTTCCTTAAATTTGGTATCCAATACTTCCTCTACCACTTTCCTTACTAACTCGGCCAGTGCCTCAGTACCAAGCTCCGAGTTACCGCTACCCGAAGTTGGAAGACTTCGCTTACCCTCACAATCCATATCAACACTCTCCATTATCAGCATGCATAACAATAACTACTAAGATCTCGATTCAAAAATTTCAGTATTTACACAGATGTCCTATGCATAAAGAGCATTTCAAAGTTCTTGTTTTCGCAGTATCGTATCCTATCTGCAATCTCAGTCTTCTAAAGTTTTCAGTTTTCCCTACTGTCTCAGTTTCTACAGTTTCAGTATTACCCTAACTACAGAATCATAGTAGGGTCTCAGTACTATCTATAGTAGTATAACAATATTTCAGTACAGTACAAAATAAAAATACTTACAGACTTGGTGCCAGGATTCAGTGTGCCACTTCTTCGGTTATCAAATTTCAGAAACCCAGAAAAACTTAAACCATTTTAAGATTGAACCTTAAAACATGTATACCTTATAAAATATCTTTGAAAAGAATTTTCCAAAATCGTTTCCAAAATACCTTTCTTGGGCCTAAGTTTAGCAAAGTTTTTCGTAAAACTTTTCAGACCCTGATCCACAGCCGAGTTGTTGTAATCAGGCTCTGATACCACTAAATGTAACACCCCAAACCCAGCCTAGACGTTACGACCGAATCTGGCATGTCACATTGAAGCGTTATTAGAGAAGTCATGTTTTATCTAAAATCTTTCTTAGTGTTTAAAAAACATTTTCATTTTAAATTAAAGTGAATGGAAGCTGCGCACCAGGTAGGATTGAAAAAAATAGGAGGTAAGTCAGTTAGACTGCTTAAGTACCTAGCTCTTCCATGATCCAATCCTAGACATGCACACATTCATTGCCACACTTTAAACTTATTCCTTGTCCACGAACAACAAATTAAGTTTATTCCTTTGAAAACATTTATGTTACGGAAGCTTTGATCGGTTATCGTGATATTTTGAAAATAAGTAACTTTTATAAAACGTGCTCTAGAGCTAACCAATTTAAAAACCCAAAATAAAAATAATAGAGCGGCCTTATTACAACTTTAACCAAAATAGAAATAATCAAAAATAAATGCGAAATTTAAAAGGAAGCTAATTGAAACTTATTTAAAAAAAACCAGAAATTTAATCTTCGTGGCCACTCTGAATCCCGCCCAGCTCCAAGTCCACCAACTACGGCTCACCTGCAAGGATGGAAGAGAAAGGGGGTGAGTTTGGAAAACTCAGTGTGTATGGAAAACCCATCCAAAGCCCAACTCAGCTCAAGCCCGTTGGGCCTAAGCCCTATTTAGATAACAGTGGGTACTAGGCCGAAGCCCTTTTCAAAATATGATAAACTAGGCCTTAGCCCCTTTTCAGATAACAGTATGGCCCATAGGCCTATTCCAGAACAGAACAGACATATTCATGTATGCAAGCCCAACCCAGCCAATAACCAACCGCTACACTCCACCCGTACCAGCCCTACACTCCATGTGGGGAATAGCTCAACCCACCCAGCCCTACACTCCATAGTTGCAGAATTGCTGCTCAGATATCAGTAAGTTGAGGCAAAGCCTCTAGTACGTGGACAAGCCACTTTCAGTACTTCCTCTATCAATAGCCCAGTCCCATGCATCAGATAATAATAACATGGCATGCAGTAAATAGTAACAGTCAAACATGCATTCAGGTCAACCTTAACCCAAGGGGTATATCAGTAATTTTGCTCCTAAGGGTAAATCTGTAAATTTTCCACCTATAAACGTACTTTAGTAATTTTATCAGTTTTAAGGTTTCTCACGAGTGTTACTGTCCTTACTATCCAATTTGTCATCGCAAAAATTTATTTGTCTCAATTTAACAATTTTAGCCATTTGGCCCTAAAACCCTTAATGGGCCCTACAGTGTCCACTAGCAATTTAAGCCCATTTAATTCAAGTTTTATGACCAGTTTATCGGTTTAAGCAGTTTTGATTCCACAGTCTAACAGAACAAACTTATTGCCTTTTTTTATTATTTTACCCGTATGGGCCCGTAAGCCCATTGGGCTACAAATTTAGCCTATCAAGGCCCAATTATCGAAGTGCACAGAATTTCACACACAACTAACTTACCACTTTGCGATTTCAGATCTAATGATTTCTAAACGTCATGTGAACACTCGCACACTCACAAGCCCACGAAATGCCAAAATTTTGGCATTTCGGCTTTTGCCGAATTAAACTATGAGAGGGTGTTCAATTCACACCTGTTTCACGACGACTGCTACTGAGATCCCTTACGATGTCCTACAATTGATTAGGTCCAAGCCTAGTTGCTCCAAAGATCCAAGCCTTCAATCAAACCTCTAGAAGACACTAATCACCAAAAGAAATCGTCGGTTAAAGACCCTTAAAGCCCTATGCCCAAATCGATAGCCTCCCTAGATTTTAGGGACTTCGACTTTTCTAAATTATAAAATAAGACTAGATCTGAGGTGATGAGCACTTACCACTTATTCTTCTTTGATTTCTACACAGATCTAATTAGATCTATCCTCTAAATGATAGTAGAACTCGAATCCAGGAGACCTGAAGTTTCGGCTATAAGTCCCTAAATCTATGGTATTTCAGCTTTTTAAGTGACGAAGAAGATGACGATTTGGGGCTATATGTAACACCCCGAACCCGAGACCGACACCGGAGTCGAACACGAGGTGTTAACAGACTTTAAACCCCTTATAAAAATATTTCTCAGACACTGCCAATCTGCGTACTAGTCGCTTTAAAAATCATATCTTGAATTTCACAACTCGAAAATCAGTTTCGTGATTTTTCCCTGAAACTAGACTCATATCCCATCTATATATTTTTTTCTAGAATTTTTGGTCGGGCCAATTAGTACAGTTTATTAGTCAAAGTCTCCCATGTTACAGGGATCGACTACCCTGACCTTTGCGCATTACGACTTGGATATCTCCTTGTACAGGGCTCCAATACTGATGCCGTTTGTTTCTATAGAAACTAGACTTAGAGGGGAATCTATCCATATATGGTATGACTCCTAATTATCTCTGGTTAATTTGTAATGAATTTCCAAAGTCGGAACAGGAAATCCAGAAACCGTTCTGGCCCTATCTTACGAGAACCTGAATATCTCTTAACATACTATCCGTATGATTGTTTCGTTACTTTCCTATGAAAGTAGATTCATCAAGGTTTGTTTACATAATTTATTCACTATTTAATTCCCTTCCTAATATTTTTAGTGATTTTCCAAATCTACATCACTGCTGCTGTCAGCATCTGCCTTTAAGGTAGACTTTACCTATTTCATGGTTTCCATGATTCAACTAGCCCTTTTTGCATAAATAGCACAATTTATGAAAGTGATTAACCATCCCCATGGCCAATCCTTGTCAAGCATATCCACACCAAATGATTATAACAATATACTCAAACACATATAAGCCATTTTCGCATGGCTATCCAAAATTTATACAAGTCCAAAGGGTCCACGACCCACAACAAACGGGTAGTCCTATACATGCCATTTCGAAGTTCAACCAAAATTGTACCAAAAGGGGGCTTTGATAGTGTGGGCGACTTTGACCTCAAGATCCCGAGTCCGATAGCTGGAGAACCAAATCTATAAAACAGAGGAGCAATGAAATGGAGTAAGCAATTTATGCTTAGTAAGTTTTGAGCAAGGAATTCCAGCACAACAAAAGTATAGCATTCATATAGCTAAACGGATAATTTCATATGCACAATTTTACGATATCGTACTTGCTTCACATTATCAACCCTTATGTACATACACAAAAGATCAACTCAGCCAAAGGCCGGTAGCTCGTTTATCAACTGAGCGAATACTTATTTGTAAGGGCTCAACTAAATTCAAGCACATACGAAACATACCTCAATGTTGGGGTGTTTCGAGAGTATTAACTGGAATTTTACAGCAAGTTCATTCATTCCCAAATCATGTACCTTCAGAATTTAACCGGATATAGCTCCTCGTTCAAATGCCTTCGGGACATAGCCCGGTTATAGTAATTCGCACAAATGCCTTCGGGACTTAACCCGGATTTAGTAACTCGCACAAATGCCTTCGGGCTTAGCCCGGAATTAGTATCTCGCACAAATGCCTTCGGGCTTAGCCCGGAATTAGTATCTCGTACAAATGCCTTCGGATCTTAGTCCGGATATTGTCACTTAGCACAAGCCTTCGGGACTTAGCCCGGACATCATTCAAATAACCATGCACATTTAACAATAAATCATGGCCCATTCGTATTTCATTTTTGTTAGCAAAACTCAAACACAAGACATTTATCATTCTTGCAAATTCGGCTCAATAGCCACACAAAGAGCATGATTTTAATTTGCTTAAAACATGATCTAATCACATCATAATTTAAGCTCTTTTACTCAAGAACTTACCTCGGGTGTTGTCGAACGATTCCGATAGCTATTCGACCACTTTTTCCTTCCCTTTATCGGATTTAGTTCCCCTTTGCTCTTGAGCTTAATTAAACAAATAAATTGATTTAATCATTTGAGCATCGAAAAGAGGAACACAAGGCACTTAGCCCATATTTATACATTAGACATTAAAGTCACATATGTACGGAATCATGAATCAAACTCAACATTTTAGCTAATTTTTCCCCCTTGGCCGAACATGCATGTCTATTTTGGGGCCGATTTCAACACTTAATACATTCTACAAGTATGGTCACTTGTATTGACTAAACACCCTTCTGTTTCAAGTTCAAAACTTGGCTAATACACACATATACACACTAGTAAAGCATCCTCTCCCTTTCCATCAATTTAACACATGCATTGCTCATTAACATGCAAAAGTTATATTCGACCTTAGCACACAACTTGCTAGCCGATTCTTCTCCATTTAGCAACCAATGCACATATGTGCTCACTCAAAAATGCTAAAAAGGAGGTTCAAGAATCATCAAGCCACCATCACATGCATCATTAACAAGCTTCATATTTAGCATGCAATGGCATTAACACAAACTCCACCTAGGCCGAATCTTAACTCATCCTCATGCCTCATCACCACAACATCAAACATCAACCAAGAATGATGCATCCATGGCCGAGTGTCATTTCCATCACATAGCAAGATTTAGACCATGGGCTAGGTAGAACTCAAGCTAACAACTAAAACATGCATGCATCTCATGGAACATCATAAAACATACCTTAGCCTAGCTACATGCATGGTTGAACCTCTTCAACCTTTCTTCTTCCTTCCTCCTTAAAATTTTTCGCCAAGGATGAACCAAAGGATTAGCATTTTTTTTCTTTGTTTTTTTCTTTCTAGTTTCGGCTAAATGAAGATGAGAAAGGATGAACAAAAATTTTCTCCTTTCTTTTCTTTAGCTCACGGCAATGGGGGGGAAACAACTACACACATTTTTTTTTTGTATTCATCATACTCCTTTTCATTATTTTATGCCCATGCCCCTTATTTTATTTTTTTCCTACATACCTCACTAGGCCAACATGTTCCCAACATGTTTCCACCCATAGCATGGCCAACCACTAGCTCAAATTTTGGGTAATTTGACATGCAAACCCATCATTTTCACAACATGCATTAATAGACCATTTTAAATTAGCCTATCATATTTTCACCATGTCTCATATCAATCCCTATTTAATAATCTCTCATGCAATTGGCAAAATTGGAGAATGAAACTTCCACATACTCATGTACACACATAATAAGCATAGAATATGGAAATCAATTATTTTTATGACTCGGTTTTATGGTCCCGAAACCACTTCCCGACTAGGGTCAATTTTGGGCTGTCACACTATAACTTTGAAGTAATGTTGCCAAAAGATACTAAGGGTTTAGAGAAGATGAAAGTTGATCAAAAAGAACAAAAATAACTGAAGGATTTTGGCTTGGAGAAATCGGCACAAGAAGTGAGTTTTCGGGATTTTGGCTTTTGTGTTAATCGGCTATGGAGGTTTTGTGGAGGATGGGATCGATAGAGGAGGTCAGTAAGGTGATTAGAAGGTTTCAACTAGAAGAAAAAGCAAAAAGGAAGAAAGAAAATGGAGGAAAAACAGAGGAAGAAGAAATCGCCACCAAGGAGAAGGTATTTGCGTTTTCGACTTTTATGAGAACTCAGAAAGGATGAATGACAGTGAAAGCTTTCAGGTGGCTAACCCAAATTCTCCAAGACAGAAAAAGAAAAGAACCTAACCCTAATATCAACTAAAACAATCGGCCCAATGTAACACCCATTACTCGTATTCATCGTCGGAATAGGGTAGGAGGCATTACTGGAGTTTACCGAATTAATTTTCCATTAATACGAGTTAAATACTATTCATTTACTAAAACATGTCATGGCGTCCTTTAGATTGGCCTTCAAAGCCCAAAACATACTTCGAGACCAAACTAGAATTAAATCGAAACCATAGGGAATTTTTCGCAAAATCCCAAAGTTTTTTTTTTGCTCAATATAACCCCTTTATAAATATCTAACATTCCCTGCAAATTTTAAAACCGAGACCAATCCAACCAACCAATTCATTTCAATCAATTTGAAACCAAATTATACTACTATTATAATTATACTATTTAACATATTCATCATTCTTTATTTTAATGTATATTTCTTAAACAAGTCTTAGTATTTATATAATCATCAAACCTTATACATGCCATATAAATCAAAAAGAAATTTACAAAAGCTACCAGAGATAATCTGGATAGTGTGATCCTATGTGTTGATCCGATCCTCCGTATACTTCCATGTCAATTACAAGAGACATTGATTACACTCATGTAAGCTTATAGAAGCTTAGTAAGTTCATAGGCATAAAACATAAATCTTACCAAATATTTATACACTTATACAATATACACAATTATTAAGTTCACCTATCAACCACAGCCATTTGTGAGTTCCCTTGTATAAACTTACTACTACTTATCCATTTCCTTTAATTCTTTTGGGCACATTTGTCACATATCATTCTTTAACCAAATTAGGAAATGGTTACGGAAAATTGAGTACTTCACTTTCACTTTGCCATAGTATAACTATGGTCTTGGCTATGATCACTTATCACCTTGTGAAGTCATAGTCCTGCCACGGTCTTACACTGATCACATTTATCACTTGTCACTGATCAGATAAGTGTAGCTAAAACTACCACTTACCACTTATCACTTGTCGCTAGTCGATTGTCACTTATCACTGATCAGATAAGTGTAGCTGAGGCTACCACTTATCACTTGTCACTGATCAGAAGTACTCAAATCCGACATTCCGCTCAATTTAATCATTTATTCGATTTTCGTGTTGTTATTTTATTCTCTATTTATCAATAAATATATTTCATCATACATAATACATTATATAATTCATAAAATTAACATATAATCATTAAACTTCAACCATATGAACTTACCTGGGTCGATTTGCAGAATTTGTGAAAGTTCAGGGACTAATCAGCTACTTTTTCTTTTCCTCGACTTGCTTCGGGTTCTCGATCTATCATTTTAAAATCATTCACTTATCAGTATTGACTTCATCTTCAACCCGCTTATAAGTAATATTATCTATAATTTCATTATTTACTCATGTATATTCCAATGCTGTCCATTAGTGCCATAGTCACTAAATTATTTTTATCTTTAGCTACAGAACTCAAAATTAGGATCTGCTAATTTTCCCTCAAACTAGGCTCATATATCTTCTTATCATAAAATTTTTATAATTTTTGGTTTAGTCAATAAGTACAGTTTATTCTTTAAATTCACCCCTGTTCTGCTGTCTGAAAATTCCGACCCTTCTTCACTAAAAATTAATTATCTCTTCGTACAAAATTCAGATGATGTCCATGTTTCTTTATATTAAAAATAGACTTATTAAGGATTTTAAAAATTTAAATTTAATCCCATAATTATTTTTATCCAATTTTTTATTATTTTCCAAAGTCAGAATAGGGGAACCCGAAATCATTCTGACATTGTCTCACAAAATCTATTAAATCTCATGATCTACAATTCCGTTGCTTACATTGTTTCTTCTATGAGAAACTAGACTCAATAAGATTTAATTTAATATTTTGTTCATATTCTAATTAGATTTATAAAATTTATGGTGATTTTTCAAATTTAGACTACTGCTGCTGTCCAAAACTGTTTTAGTGCAAATGTTGATTTCGATTTTTGCCCCAAATTTCACAGTTCATACAATTCAGTCCTTGCTCAATTAATCCCTCAATGAAGGTAATTTTTCCCAATTAATGCTTTACCTAGACATTATCAGTTATTTCACAATTATTTAAATTTATAATTTCCACATAAAACCCTAACTTCAAACTCTTTCAACATTAGGTCCCAAACATTCACTTTCTATTCAATTCTTTCAATAAAATCAGCATATAAACAAATTAAAACTCTAATTCCATGCTAAATCATCATATACTTCCAACACATATTCATAAAAACTTCCAATTTCTTTCCTAGAATCAAAAACTAATGAATTCAACAAGTGGACCTAGTTGTAAAAGTCATAAAAACACAAAAATTTCAAGAAATAATCAAGAATTGAACTTACTTGCAGTAAAAATATGAAAAACCAGCTTAAGAAAACCCTTCTATGGTGTTTTTTCTGATGAGAATGCAGAAAAATAATGAGAATTCTAGATAATTCCACTTTAGTCCTAGTTTATTAAGTAAATTTTTACAATATTCCAATTTTGCCCATAATTCATCAATTTTCCTGCTGATTTCATGCACCTTGCCGTCCAGCCCAAATATACCTTGGGTCTACTTGCCTTTTAAACCCTCTTTCTTTTATCATTTAAGCTATTTAATTATTTCCCAAAATTTTACATTTGTTACAATTTAATCCTTTTTATTCAATTAACTAACGAAACTTTAAAATTTCTTAACGAAACTTTAATACTAACTTATTAACACTCCATAAATATTTATAAAAATATTTATGGCTCATTTTTAAATTTTCAAACTCTTGATATCTCATTTCCGATTCTAATTTTTTAAATTTTTATTTCTAGTACACTATTCGCTATTTCAAAAATTTTCCTAACTTCACACTTAACTTATATTCACTAAATTATTAATAGTTTCTACTCATTTGTCGGATTTAGTGATCTCGAATCACTGTTCCGACACCACTGAAAATTTAGGCTATTACAATTCTCCCCCTCTTAAGAAATTTCGTCCTCGAAATTTGTTACCTGAAAATAGGTTCGGATATTGTGATCTCATTGATTCCTCTGTTTCCCAGGTTGCCTCCTCCACACCATGTCGATGCCACAACACTTTTCCTAACGGTACCCGTTTGTTCCTTAACTCTTTAATTTCCCAAGCTAGAATTTTCACCAGTTCTTCTAAATAATTCATATCGGGTTGGAGCTCTATTTCTGTATGAGGGATTACATGTGATGGATCTGATCTGTACCGTCTCAACATAGACACATGAAACACGTTATGAATCTTTTCAAGCTCCGGGGGCAAAGCCAATCTATCAGCTACCGGACCGATTCTTTCAATGATTTCATACGGCCCGATAAATCGTGGGCTGAGTTTTCCCTTTCTACCGAACCGCAAAACTTTCTTCCACGGTGACACTTTCAAGAATATACGATCACCCACATTAAACTCTATATCTCTTCTCTTTAAATTTGCATATGATTTTTGCCGACCGGAGGCAGCTTTTAAACAATCTCGAATAATACGAACTTTTTCTTTGGTTTCCCGAATCAAGTACACTCCCATTAGTTTTCGTTCACTTAATTCAGACCTATATAATGGAGTTCTACACTTTCTTCCATACAGAGCTTCAAACGGTACCATTTTAATACTAGTTTGATAACTATTATTATAAGCAAATTCGACTAAAGGTAAATACCTTTCCCAGCTGCCGCCAAACTCAAGTACACAACACCTTAACATATCTTCTAAAATCCGAATCACTCGCTCTGACTACCCGTCTGTCTGAGGATGAAAAGCTGTGCTAAAATTTAATTTAGTGCCCAAAGCCTCCTGTAATTTACTCCAAAATCTCAAAGTAAATCTCGGATCTCGATCCGAAATAATAGATATTGGAACTCCATGTAATCACTGTAACACCCCGAACCCGAGGCCGTCGCCGGAGTCGAACACGAGGTGTTAACAGACTTCAACCCACTTAAAAAAAAATTTCCAGACAAGCTGCCAGTCTGCGTACTAGTCGCTAAAAAAATCATATCTCGAGTTCTGAAACTCGAAATCCAGTTCCGTAAATTTTCCCTGAAAATAGACTCATATGCCCGTCTACACATTTTTTTCTAGAATTTTTGGTCAGACCAATTAGTACAGTTTATTAGTCAAAGGCTCCCATGTTACAGGGATCGACTACATTGACCTTTGTGCATTACGACTTGGATATCTCCCTGCACAGAGTTTCAACACTGATGCCGTTTGTTTCTATAGAAACTAGACTCAGAGAGGAATCTATACATATATGGTATGACTCCTAATTATCTCTGGTTGATTTATAATAAATTTCCAAAGTCGGAACAGGGAATCCAGAAACCGTTCTGGCCCTGTCTCACGAGAACCTGAATATCTCTTAACATACTGTCCATATGATCTTTTCGTTGCTTCTATATGAAAATAGACTCATCGAGCTTCGAATACATAATTTATTCATCAATTAATTCCACTCCTACTATTTTTTTAGTGATTTTTCAATCTCATGTCACTGCTGCTGCCAGCATCTGTTACGAAAGTAACTAGGTCCATTTCATGCCTACTCCTTGATCCAACTCAATCGAACATTCATGCCATTTTCGCATGGCTTAAAGTTTACATACTAAAGTTCAAACACAACATAATAGCCTATACATGCCGAAATATTCTCCTAAGCCGACTAAGAAGAAAGTACCAAAACTTGCTATCCGGTGTGATGACTTCGATGACGGCCCGACCACGCAAAAAGAGATGTGTCCAAGAAACCTAGAATAGGTGACAAGGAAACACCGAGTGAGTTTATAACTCAGTAAGTCATAAGCTATGCACTACCATCCATCAATAACATTATCACAAGAGAAAACAAAATGGAACGAGGCTAATTACTCCATCCATTCCGAACCATACCATAGTTCCTCCGACCTATCGGTTTAATTTCATACCAATTTATGCATTCACAATCCACATACTCATCAATAGGATATTCGAGGCATTTTCATAAATCATTTTATTTTCGTTACAAACATACAACTAAACGGCCTTTCACCCATTCTACGATAAATTTCATGTACGTGACTTCAAGTATATTTGTCACATAGGTTCAAACTTACCAAGCTCAACACCAAGTATAGACATAGCACCTATTAGCCATGAACTCAAGACACTTACCCGATCCGCTGTCCGTGATCGACTCAATAGCGTCGCACACTTAGTGTCCATAATGATTCAAGAATATATATTAAGTCCGCACACTCAGTGCTATATAATCAACTCGCACACTTAGTGCTACATAATCAAACTCGCACACTTAGTGCTACATAGTCAACTCGCACACTTAGTGCTACATAGTCAAACTCGCACACTTAGTGCTACATAGTCAATTCGCACACTTAGTGCTACATAGTCAAACTCGCACACTTAGTGCTACATAGTCAATTCGCACACTTAGTGCTGCACAATTTAAACCCGCACACGTAGCGCCAATCTCGTGGTCATAAATGTTTATACTCGCACATTTAGTGCCGAGATCAACAACTCAATACATCTCACCTCTTTTCTTTTCATTCAACACTTTCATCATCACATACGTACATGCATATATATATTTATTCATTCCATTCAGCATCATTACATAAACGTTATGACCATTTGAATTAATACCAACTATATGCTTAATGACTTACCTCGTGTTGGGTAAGACGGTTCCAACTCGACTACTCGATGACCTTTTCTTTGCCTTTGCTCGATTCACCTCCTTTAACTCCTTGAGCTTAATCAATAATTTAACTAGTTTAACCACCTTGCTAAATATTTACAATCCAATTTCACATGTATATGTATGTTAGTATATTCGGCTAATAACCTCATGCAACTACCATCTCATCAAAAATCTAATCACACATGCACATGCATTAGGTAAGTTACCTTTGCTAATTTTAAACCCAACATCATACAAGCTCTCAAGTGATGGCCGAATGCTTCTTTTGTTACCCAACTAATCATTCGACAATTTCATTCCCTTTACCACCCTTTTATGCCAAATTATCTAAATCAAGATAAGATCATCAACATGCCTAACCATAGCCGAATGTGCAACATTAATCTATCACCTCTATCTCTTAAATACTATCAAGTTCATTTACTTCTAATCTCTTAAGTTCAACATCTTAATGCCCATTATAGCCACTCCCATAATCTAAATTTAAAAATCGGCAACACCCACATTTCAACTATCTTAGCCGAATACTCCTCAACACTTAGACTAAAGTATGCACATTAAACTTAATACAACTTTCATTATTCCTTTCACCCTCAAACATAATTTATAAATCTTGCCCTTCCTTCCATGTTTCGGTCAATTATTCAAATTACCTCATAACATGAACATTCTTTTCAACTAATCTAGCATGACTCATTCGGCCTTAACAAAGAACCACTTTTCATACAAGGACAAAAATAAATCAAATGAACCTCCCATTTAAACCCCATTCTATCTTCTACTTACTCAATAATACATGTTTCTTAGTTCATATTCATCTATAACCATTTCAAATCACATACTACAAAACATCATCAATTTGGCATATAAGAACATAACCAAAGGTTTCTTGCAACACAACTCAAAAATCAACACATGGGTCATGTTATGAGCATCAAAACAACTCAACTTCACAAAAAAATGCCAAAAGAACCACATGATATCATACCTTAATCTATAAACTCACTTGGCCGAATGTCCTAGCTTCCATTTTTCTTTTCTTTTCCTTATGGTTTCGGCAAGATGATAGAAAAGATGATGGAACTTTGTTTTTATCACCACTTACTAATATAAATTTATTATACATAATTCCCACCAAATATAAAAAAATGAAGACAAGGGAACACCATAATGCATGCGTATGTTGGCCGGCCATTCACATTCAAAAATGGTCTATTTGACATGCAAGTCCACTCTTTTTGGTACATGCACTAATAGACCATTTTAAATTGGACTATCATATTTTCACCATGTCTCAAATCGATCCCTATTAACAATTTCTCATGCAATTGGTAAAATTAGGGAATGAAACTTCCACATACTCATGTTCACACATAATAAGCATAGAATGTAGCAATTAATTATTTTACGACTCGGTCTTGTGGTCCCGAAACCACTTTCCGACTAGGGTCACATTAGGGCTGTCACAATCACACAATATAAGAAATATACAATTCCGCTAACTTCTCCAATGAAAAATTTGATCTGACTGGAATAAAATATGCCGACTTTGTCAATCTATCAACGATAACCCAGATTGAATCTTTATTTTTCGGAGTCACAGGCAATCCTGATACAAAATCCATCGTAATGTGTTCCCACTTCCATTCAGGAATCATAATAGGTTGTATTAAACCTGTTGGTACTTGATGCTCTTTTTCACCTACTGACAGATTAAACATTTTGCAACAAATTCACAAATCTCTCGCTTCATACCAGGCCACCAGTACATTCTTTTTAAATCGCAATACATTTTTGTACTACCCGGATGAATAGAATACTTACTATTATGAGCTTCAGCAAGAATATCATTTTTCAATTCTGGATTATTCAGAACACAAATTCTGTTACGATAATGCAACATACCACCATCATCAACGCTATATTCTGAACTCAAATTATCTTGAACCATTTGTCGTTTCAGCACTAGTTTCAGATCATCACTCTGTAATTCACAGATCCGTTGAAGGAATATAGATTTTGCTTTCAATTCTGCTAATACTGAGCCATCTTCATTAACAGACAAATGAGCATTCATTGCACGAAATGCAAACAATGATGATTTTCGATTTAGTGCATCAGTGACTACATTAGCTTTCCCCAGGTGATAATCAATAACAAGATCATAATCTTTCAATAGTTCGAGCCACCGTCTCTGTCTCAAGTTCAGCTCTTTCTGTGTCATCAAATATTTCAGACTTTTTTGATAGGTATACACATGACATTTTTCCCCATATAAATAATGTCTCTAGATTTTTAAAGCAAACACAATTGCGGCCAACTCCAAATCATGGGTAGGGTAATTTTTCTCGTGCAGTTTTAATTGTCGAGAAGCATATGCCACTACTTTCCCTGATTGCATTAAAACACAACCCAAACCATTTAAAGATGCATCACTATACACAACATATGGTATACCTGATTCTGGCTGAGTTAACACTAGAGCTTCTGTCAACATCTTCTTCAACTGGTCAAAACTTTGTTGGCACTCTTCAGACCATACAAATTCAACATTCTTCTGAAGTAGTCGAGTCATCGGCAAGACAATCATTGAAAAATTTTTAACAAATCGGCGGTAGTATCCCGCTAATCCCACGAAACTTCGCACTTCTGTTACGTTCTTTGGAGTTTTCCAATTTACCACTGCTGACACTTTACTTGGATCTACTCGAATTCCTTCAGCTGAAACAATATGACCTAGAAATCCAACCTCATGTAGCCAAAATTCACACTTGCCGAACATTGCATACAACTGCTTCTCTCTCAAAGTATGTAACACACTTCTCAAGTGTTGTGCATGATCAAGCTCGGTCTTCGAATAAATCAGTATATCATCAATGAATACAACCACGAATCTATCCAAATAAGGTTGAAAAATCCGATTCATCAAGTCCATAAATGTAGTAGGGGCATTAGTTAAACCAAATGGCTTTATCAGAAACTCATAATGACCATACCGAGTTCTGAAGGTAGTTTTGGCACGTCACATTCTTTAACTTTCAACTGATAATACCCAGATCGAAGATCTATTTTTGAAAACACAGCAGCACCTTTCAATTGATCGAACAAATCATCACTGTGGGGCAAAGGATATTTGTTCTTCATTGTAACCTTATTTAATTGACTGTAATCAATACACAATCTCAACGAACCATCTTTCTTTTTCACAAACAAAACAGGTGCACCCCAAGGAGATGTACTCGGTCTAATAAACCCCTTATCTCACAATTCTTGTAACTGAGTCTTTAACTCTTTGAATTTAGTCGGTGCCATTCTATATGGTGTTACGGATATTGGAGTTGTTCCCGGGATCACATCAATCACAAACTTAACTTCGCGATCTGGTGGTAAACCCGGCAAGTCCTCAGGAAACACATCAGCAAATTCATTAACAACTGGCAACTGTTTCAACTTTGAATCAAAATCCCGAGTATCAAGAATATAAGCTAAATATGCTTCATTACCCTTCCGTATTAGCTTTTGAGCTGAAAAGGCTGAAATAATTCGGACATTTTCTTTCATATTTCCAAACTCAGCCTAAATCATTTCTCCTGTCTGATTTTTCAAATCAATCCGTTTCTCTCGACAGTTCACTACAGTGTCATGTTTTGTTAACCAATCCATCCCCAGAATAATATCAAATTCCCAAAAGGGTAGCAACATCAAATCAGCAGGGAATTCACAGCCTTTCACTTTCAGTGGACAATTACGACATATTAAATTAACCATCACACTTCGACCTAATGGATTAGTAACTTGTATATCATAATTAGTGGACTCAACAGATAATTTCTTTTCAGATGCTAGCATATTGCAAATATATGAATGAGTAGACCCAGGGTCTATTAATGCATAAACTGTAACATCATAAAGATAGAAAATACCAGCAATTACATCAGGAGACGTAGCCTCTTCCCTTGCTCGAATGGCATAGGTACGTGCTGGTGCTCTATTCTCTGATTGGCTAACTAGTTCTCTCATACCCGAATGGGTAGCCCCTGTAGCACTGCTCTGGCCCGAACGTCTACTTTTTTAGGGAGTGGTTCTCTGTATCTTTTTCTGATCCACTTCATCTTTTTACAGCTGGGGACAATCTCGAATAAGATGATCAGAGCCCCACATTTATAACAAGCCCCCATATTAGTCCTGCATTCACTAAAATGATGTCTTCCACAATATTGATACTTAGGCCGGGGAGTATTCTAAACACTGCTCACACTTGCTGCAGGTCTATCAAATACCCTGAAATCAGATTGTCTTCATCTACCTCTACCCAATCTTCCCGGCACGAATGTAGTTCAACTAATTTCTTCTCTAAATTTCTTCACTGGCAAATCTGAAAATGACTTAGAAGCACCTCTTTTAAATGACTCTTTATTTTTTCGATCTCGTTTCATTTTTTTGTTATATACTTCTTCAAGCTTTTGAGCACGGTCTTACAGAACAATGAACTCCCGTATTTCATTACCCCCAATCATCATTCTAATCTCATCATTTAACCCTTCTTCAAATCTGATACACATTTTTTGTTCAGTAGGTACAATGTCTCGAGCATATTTGCTGAGGTAGACAAATTCTCTTTCGTATTCAGCCACTGACTTATTTCCTTGCCGTAGATCAAGAAATTCTCTCTTTTTCTTGTCTAGATATCTTTTCCCTACATATTTCTTTTTAAACTCGTTCTGGAAAAATTCCCAAGTAAGTTTCTCTACAGGTACTACAGCTTCCACAGTTTTCCACTAGTTATATGCTTCTTCTTTTAACAATGAGACAGCACATCGTAGATAATCCTCTAGAGAACAAGTCATCTATTTAAAAATTTTTACCAAACTCTGTAGCCAATACTCAGCTTTTACAGGGTCATCATCTGATCTGCCTCGAAATTATTCAGCTCCAAACTTCCTAAGCTTTTCAATCGGAGAACGTTTACTAGTTTCAATTATTGAATGAGGTGGAGGAGCAACCGGAGGTACCACAGGTGGTGCAGTAGGGGGAGGAGGTGGTTGAGCCTGACTTCTTTCTTGTATCATCTTCTTATACCACTGATTCATAACTCCATAAATCATATTTTTAAGTTCTGGCTCCCGCATCATAGAAATTGGAATATCACTACTTGTTCCTTGTTTAGAAGTCTGCACTCTACTGTTAACTTCCTCTTCTTCAGTGCGTTCAGGTCTGTCTGACATCTTTATTATCGAAGAATATCTATAAAAATGACAAAGATTAGAACAGATCATACACATCACAATATCACAGATTTATATGGCATGTATTTCTAAACACTTTACACGTAACTCATGTTCCGAGAACCGGCTAATTTGGGATCTGATACCACTAAATGTAACACCCCTTACCCGTATTCATTGCCGGAATAGGGTAGGAGGCATTACCGGAGTTTACCGAATTAATTTTCCATTAATACGAGTTAAATACTATTCATTTACTAAAACATGTCATGGCGTCCTTTAGATGGGCCACCAAAGCCCAAAACATACTTCCAGACCAAACCAGAATTAAATCGAAACCATAGGGAATTTTTTGCAAAATCCCAAAGTTTTTTTTTTGCTCAATATAACCCCTTTATAAATATCTAACCTTCCCTGCAAATTTTAAAACCTAGACCAATCCAACCAACCAATTCATTTCAATCAATTTGATACCAAATGATACTACTATTATAATTATACTATTTAACATATTCATCATTCTTTACTTTAATGTATATTTCTTAAACAAGTCTTAGTATTTATATAATCATCAAACCTTACACATGCCATATAAATCAAAAAGAAATTTATAAAAGCTACAAGAGACATTGATTACACTCATGTAAGCTTATAGAATCTTAGTAAGTTCATAGGCATAAAACATAAATCTTACCAAATATTTATACACTTATACAATATACACAATTATTAAGTTCACCTGTCAACCACAGCCATTGGTGAGTTCCCTTGTATAAACTTACTACTACTTATCCATTTCCTTTAATTATTTTGGGCCCATTTGTCACATATCTTTCTTTAACCAAATTAGGGAATGGTTACGGAAAATTGAGTACTTCACTTTCTCTTTGCCATAGTATAACTATGGTCTTGCGTATGATCACTTATCACCTTTTGAAGTCATAGTCCTGCCACGGTCTTACATTGATCACATTTATCACTTGTCACTGATCAGATAAGTGTAGCTAAAACTACCACTTATCACTTATCACTTGTCACTGATGAGATAAGTGTAACTAAAGCTACCACTTATCACTTGTCGCTTGTCGCTTGTCACTTATCACTGATCAGATAAGTGTAGCTGAGGCTACCACTTATCACTTGTCATTGATCAGAAGTACTCAAATCCGGCATTCCGCTCAATTTAATCATTTATTCGATTTTCGTGTTGTTATTTTATTCTCTATTTATCAATAAATATATTTCATCATACATATTACATTATATAATTCATAAAATTAACATATAATCATTAAACTTCAGCCATATGAACTTACCTGGGTCGATTTGCGAAATTTGTGAAAGTTTAGGGACTAATCAGCTACTTTTTCTTTTCCTCGACTTGCTTCGGGTTCTCGATCTATCATTGTAAAATCATTCACTTATCAGTATTGACTTCATCTTCAACCCGCTTATAAGTAATATTATCTGTAATTTCATTATTTACTTATGTATATTCCAATGCTGTCCATCAGTGCCATAGTCACTAAATTATTTTTATCTTTAGCTACAGAACTCCAAATTATGATCCGCTAATTTTTTCTGAAACTAGACTCATATATCTTCCTATCATAAAATTTTTAGAATTTTTGGTTTATCCAATAAGTACAGTTTATTCCTTAAAGTTATCCCTGTTATGCTGTCTGAAATTTCCGACCCTTCTTTACTAAAAATTAATTATCTCTTCATACAGAATTCAGATGATGTCCATGTTTGTTTCTATTGAAAATATACTCATTAAGGATTTTAAAAATATAAATTTAAGCCCCTAATTAATTTTATCCAATTTTTGATGATTTTCCAAAATCAGAACAGGGGAACCCAAAATCATTCTGACATTGTGTCACAAAATCTATTATATCTCATGATCTAAAATTCCGTTACTTACACCGTTTCTTCTATGAGAAAATAGACTCAATAATATTTAATTTAATATTTTTTTAATCTTCTAATTAGATTTATACAATTTATGGTGATTTTCCATAGTTAGACTACTGCTGCTGTCCAAAACTGTTTTAGTGCAAATGTTGATTTCGATTTTTGCGCCAAATATCACAGTTCATACAATTCAGTCCTTGCTCAATTAATCCCTCAATGAAGCTAAATTTTCCCAATTATTTCTTTAACTAGACATTATCAGTTATTTCACAATTATTTAAATTCATAATTTCCACATAAAACCCTAACTTCAAACTCTTTCAACATTAGGTTGCAAACATTCACTTTCTATTCAATTCTTTCAATAAAATCAGCATATAAACAATTTAAAACTCTAATTCCATGCTAAATCATCATATACTTCCAACACATATTCATAACAACTTCCAATTTCATTCATAGAATCGAAAACTAATGAATTCAACAAGTGGACCTAGTTGTAAAAGTCATAAAAACACAAAAATTTCAAGAAATAATCAAGAATTGAACTTACTTGCAATAAAAATATGAAAAACCAGCTTAAGAAAACCCTTCTATGGTGTTTTTTCTGATGAGAATGCAGAAAAATAATGAGAATTCTAGATAATTCCACTTTAGTCCTAGTTTATTAAGTAAATTTTTGCAATATTCCAATTTAGCCCTTAATTCATCAATTTTCCTGCTGATTTCATGCACCTTGCCATCCAGCCCAAATAGACCTTGCGTCTATTTTCCTTTTAAACCCTCTTTCTTTTATCATTTAAGCTATTTAATCATTTCCCATAATTTTACATTTGTTACAATTTAATCCTTTTTATTCAATTAGCTATCGAAACTTTAAAATTTCTTAACGAAACTTTAATACTAACTTATTAACACTCCATAAATATTTATAAAAATATTTATGGCTCGTTTTTAAATTTTCAAACTCTCGATATCTCATTTCTGATTCTAATTTTTAAAATTTTTATTTCTAGTACACTATTCGCTATTTCAAAAATTTTCCTAACTTCACACTTAACTTATATTCACTAAATTATTAATATTTTCTACTCATTTGTCGGATTTAGTGATCTCAAATCACTGTTGTGACACCACTGAAAATTTAGGCTATTACAATTCTCCCCCTCTTAAGAAATTTCGTCCACGAAATTTGTTACCTGAAAATAGGTTCGGATATTGTGATCTCATTGATTCCTCTGTTTCCCAGGTTGCCTCCTCCACACCATGTCGATGCCACAACACTTTTACTAACGGTACCCGTTCGTTCCTTAACTCTTTAATTTCCCAAGCTAGAATTTTCACCGGTTCTTCTAAATAAGTCATATCGGGTTGGAGCTCTATTTCTGTATGAGGGATTACATGTGATAGATCTGACCTGTACCGTCTCAACATAGACACATGAAACACGTTATGAATCTTTTCAAGCTCCGGGGGCAAAGCCAATCTATAAGCTACCGGATCGATTCTTTCAATGATTTCATATGGCCCGATAAATCGTGGGCTGAGTTTTCCCTTTCTACCGAACCGCAAAACTTTCTTCCACGGTGACACTTTCAAGAATACACGACCACCCACATTAAATGCTATATCTCTTCTCTTTAAATTTGCATATGATTTTTGCCGATTTGAGGCAGCTTTTAAACAATCTCGAATAATACGAACTTTTTCTTCGGTTTCCCGAATCAAGTCCACTCCCATTAGTTTCCGTTCACTTAATTCAGACCAATAAAATGGAGTTCTACACTTTCTTCCATACAGAGCTTCAAATGGTGCCATTTTAATACTAGTTCGATAACTATTATTATAAGCAAATTCGACTAAAGGTAAATACCTTTCCTAGCTACCGCCAAACTCAAGTACACAACACCTTAACATATCTTCTAAAATCTGAATCACTCGCTCTGACTGCCGTCTGTCTGAGGATGAAAAGCTGTGATGAAATGTAATTTAGTGCCCAAAGCCTCCTGTAATTTACTCCAAAATCTCGAAGTAAATCTCGGATCTCGATCCGAAATAATAGATATTGGAACTCCATGTAATCTCACAATCTCAGAAATATACAATTCCGCTAACTTCTCCAATGAAAAAATTGATCTGACTGGAATAAAATGTGCCGACTTTGTCAATCTATCAACGATAACCCAGATTGAATCTTTCTTTTTCGGAGTCACAGGCAATCCTGATACAAAATCCATCGTAATGTGTTCCCACTTCCATTCAGGAATCATAATAGGTTGTAATAAACTCGTTGGTACTTGATGCTCTGCTTTCACCTGCTGACAGATTAAACATTCTGCAACAAATGGACAAATCTCTCACTTCATACCAGGCCACCAGTACATTCTTTTTAAATCGCAATACATTTTTGTACTACCCGGATGAATAGAATACTTACTATTATGAGCTTCAGCAAGACTATCATTTTTCAATTCTGGATTATTCGGAACACAAATTCTATTACGATGACGCAACATACCATCATCATCAACGCTATATTCTGAACTCAAATTATCCTGAACCGTTTGTCGTTTCAGCACTAGTTTCAGATCATCACTCTGTAATTTACGGATCCGTTGAAGGAATATAAATTTTGCTTTCAATTCTGCTAATACTGAGCCATCTTCATTAACAGGCAAATGAACATTCATTGCTCGAAGTGCAAACAATGATGATTTTTGACTAAGTGCATGAGCGACTACATTAGCTTTTCCCGGGTGGTAATCAATAACAAGATCATAATCTTTCAATAGTTTGAGCCACCGTCTCTGTCTCAAGTTCATCTCTTTCTGTGTCATCAAATATTTTAGACTTTTGTGATCGGTATACACATAACATTTTTCCCCATATAAATAATGTCTCTAGATTTTTAAAGCAAACACAATTGCGGCCAACTCCAAATCATGGGTAGGGTAATTTTTCTCTTGCAATTTTAATTGTCGAGAAGCATATGCCACTACTTTCCCTGATTGCATTAAAACACAACCAAAACCATTTAAAGATGCATCACTATACACAACATATGGTATACCTGATTCTGGCTGAGTTAACACTGGAGCTTATATCAACATCTTCTTCAACTGGTCAAATCTTTGTTGGCACTCTTCAGACCATACAAATTCAACATTCTTCTGAAGTAGTCGAGTCATCGGCAAGGCAATCATTGAAAATTTCTTAACAAATCGGCGGTAGTATCCCGCTAATCCCAGGAAACTTCGCACTTCTATTACGTTCTTTGGAGTTTTCCAATTTACCACTGCTGACACTTTACTTGGATCTACTCGAATTCCTTCAGCTGAAACAATATGGCCTAGAAATCCAACCTCATGTAGCCAAAATTCACACTTGCTAAACTTTGTATACAACTACTTCTCTCACAAAGTCTGTAACACACTTCTCAAGTGTTGTAAATGATCAAGCTCGGTCTTCGAATAGATCAGTATATCATCAATAAATACAACCACGAATCTATCCAAATAAGGTTGAAAAATCTGGTTCATCAAGTCCATAAATGTAGCAGGGGCATTAGTTAAACCAAATGGCTTTATCAGAAACTCATAATGACCATACCGAGTTCTGAAGGTAGTTTTTGGCACGTCACACTCTTTAACTTTCAACTGATAATACCCAGATCGAAGATCTATTTTTGAAAACATAGCAGCACCTTTCAATTGATCGAACAAATCATCACTGTGGAGCAAAATATATTTGTTCTTGATTGTAACCTTATTTAATTGTCTGTAATCAATACACAATCTCAACGAACCATCTTTCTTTTTCACAAACAAAACAGGTGCACCCCAAGGAGATGTACTCGGTCTAATAAACCCCTTATCTAACAATTCTTGCAATTGAGTCTTTAACTCTTTTAATTCAGTCAGTGCCATTCTATATGGTGTTACGAATATTTGAGTTGTTCCCGGGATCACATCAATCACAAACTTAACTTCGCGATCTGGTGGTAAACCCGACAATTCCTCAGGAAACACATCAGCAAATTCATTAACAACTGGCAACTGTTTCAACTTTGATTCAGAATCCCGATTATCAAGAATATAAGCTAAATACACTTCATTATCCTTCCGTATTAGCTTTTGAGCTGAAAAGGCTGAAATAATTCGGACATTTTCTTTCATATTTCCAAACTCAGCCGAAATCATTTCTCCTGTCTGATTTTTCAACTCAATCCATTTCTCTCGACAGTTCACTACAGCGTCATGTTTTGTTAACCAATCCATCCCCAGAATAATATCAAATTCCCGAAAGGGTAACAACATCAAATCAGCAAGGAATTCACAGCCTTTCACTTTCAGTGGACAATTACGACATATTAAATTAACCATCACACTTCGACCTAATGGATTAGTAACTTGTATATCATAATTAGTGGACTCAACAGATAATTTCTTTTCATATGCTAGCATATTGCAAATATATAAATGAGTAGACCCAGGGTCTATTAATGCATAAACAGTAACATCATAAAGATAGAAAATACCAGCAATTACATCAGGAGCCGTAGCCTCTTCCCTTGCTCGAATGGCATAGGTATGTGCTGGTGCTCTATTCTCTGATTGGCTAACTGGTTCTCTCATACCCGAATGGGTAGCCCCTGTAGCACTGCTCTGGCCCGAACGTCTACTTATTTGGGGAGTGGTTCTCTGTATCTTTTTCTGATCCACTTCATCTTTTTGCAGCTGGGGACAATCTCAAATAAGATGATCAGTAGCCCCACATTTATAACAAGCCCCTATCTTAGTCCTGCATTCACCGAAATGATGTCTTCCACAATATTGACACTTAGGCCGGGGAGTATTCTTAACACTGCTCACACTTGCTGCAGGTCTATCAAACACCCTGAAATCAGATTGTCTTCATCTACCTCTACCCAATCTTTCCGGCATGAATGTAGTTCGACTAATTTCTTCTCTAGATTTCTTCACCAGCAAATTTGAAAATGACTTAGAAGCACCTCTTTTAAATGACTCTTTATTTTTCCGATCTCGTTGCATTTTTCTGTTACATACTTCTTCGAGCTTTTGAGTACGGTCTGACAGAACAATGAACTCCCGTATTTCATTACCCCCAATCATCATTCTAATCTCATCATTTAACCCTTCTTCAACTCTGATACACATTTCTTCTTCAGTAGGTACAATGTCTCGAACATATTTTCTGAGGTAGACAAATTCTCTTTCGTATTCAGCCACTGACTTATTTCCCTTCCGTAGATCAAGAAATTCTCTCTTTTTCTTGTCTAGATATCTTTTCCCCACATATTTCTTTTTAAACTCGTTCTGGAAAAATTCCCAAGTAAGTTTCTCTGCAGGTACTACAGCTTCTACAGTTTCCCACCAATTATATGCTTCTTCTTTTAACAATGAGACAGCACATCGTAGATAATCCTTCGGAGAACAAGCCATCTGTTGAAAAATTCTTACCAAACTTTGTAGCCAATACTCAACTTTTACAGGGTCATCATCTGATCTCCCTCAAAATTCCTCGCCTCTAAACTTCCTAAGCTTTTCAATTGGAGGACGTTTACTAGTTTCAATTATTGAAGGAGGTGGAGGAGCAACTGGAGGTACCACAGGTGGTGCAGTAGGGGGAGGAGGTGGTTGAGCCTGACTTCTTTCTTGTATCATCTTCTTATACCACGGATTCATAACTCCATAAATCATAATTTTAAGTTCTCGCTCTCGCATCATAGAAATTGGAATATCACTACTTGTTCCTTGTTCAGAAGTTTGCACTCTAATGTTAACTTCCTCCTGTTTAGTGCGTTCAGGTCTATCTGAAATCTTTATAATCGATACCACTAAATGTAACACCCTTTACCCGTATTCGTCGCCAGAATAGGGCAGGAGGCATTACCGGAGTTTACCGAATTAATTTTCCATTAATACAAATTAAATACTATTCATTTACTAAAACATGTCATGGTATCCTTTATATGGGCCTCCAAAGGCCAAAACATACTTCGAGACCAAACCAGAAATAAATGGAAACCATAGGGAATTTTTCGCAAAATCCCAAAGTTTTTTTTTTTGCTCAATATAACCCCTTTATAAATATCTAACCTTCCCTACAAATTTTAAAACCGAGACCAATCCAACAACCTATTCATTTCAATCAATTTGATACCAAATTATACTACTATTCTAATTATACTATTTAACATATTCATCATTCTTTACTTTAATGCATATTTCTTAAACAAGTCTTAGTATTTATATAATCATCAAACCTTATACATGTCATATAAATCAAAAAGAAATTTACAAAAGCTACCGGACATAATCTGGATAGTGTGATCCTATGTGTTGATCCAATCCTCCGTATACTTCCACGTCAATTACAAGAGACATTGATTACACTCATGTAAGCTTATAGAAGCTTAGTAAGTTCATAGGCATAAAACATAAATCTTACCAAATATTTATACACTTATACAATATACACAATTATTAAGTTCACCTGTCAACCACAGCCATTGATGAGTTCCCTTGTATAAACTTACTACTACTTATCCATTTCCTTTAATTCTTTTGGGCCCATTTGTCACATATCATTTTTTAACCAAATTAGGGAATGGTTACGGAAAATTGAGTACTTGACTTTCACTTTGCCATAGTATAACTATGGTCTTGCGTATGATCACTTATCACCTTTTGAAGTCTTAGTCCTGCCACGGTCTTACACTGATCACATTTATCACTTGTCACTGATCAGATAAGTGTAGCTAAAACTACCACTTATCACTTATCACTTGTCACTGATCAGATAAGTGTAACTAAAGCTACCACTTATCACTTGTCGCTTGTCGTTTGTCACTTATCACTGATCGGATAAGTGTAGCTGAGGCTACCACTTATCACTTGTCACTGATCAAAAGTACTTATATCCGACATTCCGCTCAATTTAATCATTTATTCTATTTTTGTGTTGTTACTTTATTCTCTATTTATCAATAAATATATTTCATCATACATATTACATTATATAATTCATAAAATTAACATATAATCATTAAACTTCAACCATATGAACTTACCTGGGTCGATTTACAGAATTTGTGAAAGTTCAGGGACTAATCAGCTACTTTTTTCTTTTCCTCGACTTGCTTCGGGTTCTCGATCTATCATTGTAAAATCATTCACTTATCAGTATTGACTTCATCTTCAACCCGCTTATAGGTAATATTATCTATAATTTCATTATTTACTTATGTATATTCCAATGCTGTCCATCAGTGCCATAGTCACTAAAATATTTTTATCGTTAGCTACAGAACTCCAAATTAGGATCCACTAATTTTCCCTGAAACTAGACTCATATATCTTCTTATCATAAAACTTTTAGAATTTTTGGTTTAGCCAATAAGTACAGTTTATTCTTTAAAGTCACCCCTGTTCTGCAGTCTGAAAATTCTGACCCTTCTTGACTAAAAATTAATTATCTCTTCGTACAGAATTCGGATGATGTCCATGTTTGTTTCTATTGAAAATATACTCATTAAGTATTTTAAAAATATAAATTTAAGCCCCTAATTATTTTTCTCCAATGTTTTATGATTTTCCAAATTCAAAACAGGGGAACCCAAAATCATTCTGACATTCTCTCACAAAATCTATTATATCTCATGATCTACAATTCCGTTGCTTACACCGTTTCTTCTATGAGAAACTAGACTCAATAAGATTGAATTTCATATGTCTTTAATCTTCTAATTCAATTTCTATAATTTATGGTGATTTTTCAAAGTTACACTACTGCTGCTGTCCAAAACTATTTTAGTGCAAATGTTGATTTCGATTTTTTCCCCAAATTTCACAGTTCATACAATTCAGTCTATGCTCAATTAATCCTTCAATGAAGCTAATTTTTCCAAATTAATGCTTTAACTAGACATTATAAGTTATTTCACAATTATTTAAATTCATAATTTCCACATAAAACCCTAACTTCAAACTCTTTCAACATTAGGTCCCAAACATTCACTTTCTATTCAATTCTTTCAATAAAATCAGCATATAAACAATTTAAAACTCTAATTCCATGCTAAATCATCATATACTTCCAACACATATTCATAACAACTTCCAATTTCTTTCAGAGAATCAAAAACTAATGAATTCAACAAGTGGACCTAGTTGTAAAAGTCATAAAAACTCAAAAATTTCAAGAAATAATCAAGAATTGAACTTACTTGCAGTAAAAATATGAAAAACCAGCTTAAGAAAACCCTTCTATGGTGTTTTTTCTGATGAGAATGCAGAAAAATAATGAGAATTCTAGATAATTCCACTTTAGTCCTAGTTTATTAAGTAAATTTTTGCAATATTCCAATTTTGCCCTTAATTCATCAATTTTCCTGCTGATTTCATGCACCTTGCCGTCCAGCCCAAATAGACCTTGGGTCTATTTGCCTTTTAAACCCTCTTTCTTTTATCATTTAAGCTATTTAATCATTTCATATAATTTTACATTTGTTACAATTTAATCCTTTTTATTCAATTAACTATCGAAACTTTAAAATTTCTTAACGAAACTTTAATACTAACATATTAACACTCCATAAATATTTATAAAAATATTTATATCTCGTTTTTAAATTTTCAAACTCTCGATATCTCATTTCCGATTCTAATTTTTAAAATTTTTATTTCTAGTACACTATTCGCTATTTCAAAAATTTTCCTAACTTCACACTTAACTTATATTCACTAAAGTATTAATATTTTCTACTCATTTGTCGGATTTAGTGATCTTGAATCACTGTTCCGACACCATTGAAAATTTAGGCTATTACACCCAACCTCCCTAAGGCCCTTGCCGAAATTCACTTAAGTGATCACATGCCCGACACATGCCTAAAAAACATAACAATATGCCTACCTTGTAACTTGAACCCTGGACCTTTAATTCCTTCCCAGACGCCATTTTTTTAGGAACTTAGTGGTGCCACCTTTCCACTTTAGCAAGGCCTTATTTGTGTCCTATTTTACCACCTCAACTTTAAAAGCCCATGTCGCCAGAACCCTCTCTCCCAAAATTAAAATTTAGGAATTGCCTCGAATTAAATTTACTCTTCAGCCATTTTTTTTCCACACCATAAACCCTTCGTAATTTATTTAATTACTAAACTAAACATACAAAATAATAATAATAACATCCAAATTATTCGAGCCGTTTTTCACCCAAACCCGGACTCAAGGCCCAATACTTCCAGGCCCAAAAATCGAGGTGTTACAACAGGCACTGAATCAACTCTCTTTTCTGACACTTTCGAATCAATCACATAGGGAAAGTAAGCTTCACAACCTTTTCTCACAATACTCAGAGCTTTTGTTGACGAAATCACAACTGGTAACCCATTTAAAACACTGGATTCAATTCGAACTATTTCATCTTTCTTGCATCTCAAATCCATAGTTTTCCATTTACAATTCACAACATCATTATGAAAAGTTAACCAATCCATACCCAGAATTATATCAAACTCATCAAAAGGTAATAAATCAAACTGGCCAGAAGACAAATGTCTCGAAACATTAACGGACATTTCTTATAGACTTTATCAACCAAAACACATCTGCCTAGGGGGTTGGATACTTTAATTATGAATTCAGTAGACTCTACAGGCAAAGTCTTACTATTTGCTAAATTCATGCATATATAAGAATGCTTTGATCCTGGATCTATCAAAGCAATTACAAAAGTATCATAATGTGTGAAAGTACCAGTTATAACATTTGGAAACGAAGTTTCTTCACCAGCTCAGATGGCATAGGCTTTGGCAGGTGCACGAGCCTCGGATCTAACAGTAGTGTCTTTTGTTCCCCTCTTACTACCACTCAAATTACCCGTATTTTTAGGAGGTCTACCACGAGATGATTGCCACTTGGCCTCAGATTTTGCACAATCTCTTGCTCGACAAATTCAGGACAATCATGGATGAAATGTTATAACGGTCCACATTTGAAACAAGCTCGATCATACAATCTACAATTGTTGGAATGTCTTTTACCACAGTGTTTGCACCCAGGGCGATTAGATCGAACATTTCCAACACTGGCAACAAATGTAGCTGGAGCTCTAAAACTCGAATGTGATTTAGCACAATCTCTACTCAAATGTCCCACATTAGCCTTTGAACGGCTATAATCGTCTCGAAACTTCTTTGATGCAGATTGAAATAGCTTGCTTGACGATCTCTTTCACACTTCTCTAGCTTCTGAATCATCTTTTCTTTTCTATTTTCTGAGTTCTTCGGCTTTACATGCTCATTCAATAAGCACTACAAATTCTTTAATTTCAAGAATCCCGACTAACAAACGAATATCTTCATTCAGACCATCTTCAAATCTTTTACACATTATTGCCTCAGTAGATACACATTCTCGAGCATACTGACTCAGTCTTACAAATTCTCGCTCGTATTCTGTAACAGGCATATGGCCTTGTTTCAATTCAAGAAACTCTTTACGTTCATGGTCGATAAATCTATAACTGATGTATTTCTTTTGGAATTTAGGTTGGAAGAAATCCCAAGTCACTCGTTCCCTCAGAACCACTTATATCAAAGTCTTTCACCAATGATAGGCCGTATCTCTCAAAAGCGAAACGGCACACTTTAGGTATTCATCAAAATTCAATGACAATTCATCAAATACTCTTATCGTATTCTCTAGCCAGAACTCGGGTCTTTCAGAATCATCGTTCGTTGTAGGTCAGAACTCTTCGACCCCATATTTTCTAATCTTATCAATAACAGGCTTAATCAACTGATTCGGATTAGCTTGTGACATAGCAAGAACTTGCGGAGGAACAGGTGAAATTAGGGATTGTTGTACATTTGGATTAGTTCTAATGTACTGACTGAACCAATCATTCATCATTTGGTAGAAGGCTTGTCTAGCCTCTCCGTCATAGCTGCTCGTAGTTGGTTTAGAATTGAATGGCGCTGTCCCTTGTGCATGAGTAGGCGTATTACTCTCAACATCGTCAGCTACGACTCGTTCGGGATCCATATGCTATATAAAAACACATTTTCATTGTCAAGATTCATCACACTATCACAGTTCATAAATATGGCATGCATAGCTAGACTCACATATGCTACGTTAGTCCTAGAATCCACTAAACCATAGCTCTGATACAAACCAAATGTAACACCCCTAACCTGTATCTGTCACTGAACTAGGGTTAAAGGCGTTACCGTACAAATCGAAACATTTAACATTCATTTCACAATCATTATAGCATCATAGCCATACATTAATATAGAGTCCCTTACGTATGTCAACGAGACCTTAAACATGCTTTAGAAAGAGGCCGAGACTAAATCGAACTCAAACAAAATTTTTCAAAACTTAAACATTTTTCAAAGTTGAACAGGTCACACGCCCGTGTGAACAGGCCGTGTGCCTCACACGGCATTAGACATGCCCGTGTGTTTAAGTCCTGTCAAAACAGGGCATACATACTAACTTAATCACATAGCCACAAGACATGCTCGAGTGCCTTGGTCGTAGTCGAGATGACTTGGGTTACATGGCTAGCCACATGCCCGTGTGCCTTGGCTGTGCTTAAGACTGACTTAAAATCATAGGGTACCCTAGGGGACACACGGCCGAGCAACATGACCGCGTGTTGCATACGACTAAGACACACGCTCGTGTGGGCAAAAATAGGCCATTTAAAAAGCCAATTTGGCACCCAATTTTGGTCAAATCTACAAGCATCAAACGAAGCACATTTGTACTATAATTTCAACCAATTTCAATACCAAAAATGTATGGTTTATAACCTTAATACATTCCATTCCTTTTCATGCCAAATTCTTACCAAATTCTAAAATATACACATACCAAAACTTACCAAATTGACCATTCACTTTGGCCAACCAAAAGCACATCACAATGGCACATTTGCATCACATATCATATATCAATATCAAACCATAAGTTCAAACACAAAATAGTCATATCACATGGCATGATATATACATTACAAAACTTATCCACATACTTCTAGCCTATACATACCATACTTGAATATTTACACTTTTAAAATGTACCAAATTAGAGTTTGATAGCGTGGTGACGATCCTCGACGATCCCCGAGCTCCCGATAGCTATGATATCTATAAAACAATGCAAACACACACATAGTATGCTTTCAAAAGATTAGTAAGCCATATACAAATAAACTTATCATTCAAAACATGAAAGTATCATCAAATTACACATACTCCATGTTCAAATACTATCTCAAACTACAAAGTTCGTATACATTTCTCAAATTCCCAAATCATTTACACATATAATATATTTGCTCATACTTATAAGACATATCATCACTTGTGTGTATACTTAATTTTTTATTCTCAAACATAGCATACATTACGCACATACCTGAATCGAATACACATCTCATATAATCATTCATTTCTTGGAATGCCCGTTGAACCATTCAGAATCATAAGGGTACGTAGATAAATCGAAAAGCTAGTACAATGCCAACGTCCTAGATGTGGTATTACATGTAATCAAATATTGATGCCACTGTCCAGACAGGGTCTTACACGAAATCAAGTACGATGCTAACATCCCAGGCATGGTCTTACACGTAAATAATAAGTTGATGCTAATGTCCCAGTCTGGTCTTACATGATAACATATATCGGATCCTATGTCATGACATATGTATCCTAACTATTCCTATGGTTCATATGGGGCTCTTCGAACATCAGAACTTTGTCAATAATTTCTTGGATATCTCATAATCAATGCACATAGCCATTCATCACTATTTAATAGCATATAAACATAAATAAACCATTTCAGATACATTTATTTGTATATAGACTTACCTCATATGGATTCGGATAGACGGAACCGGCTACTCAACAACTCTCAACTTTCCCGGATATAATTTCATTTTCTTTGGTTCTTGATCTATATAAATTCAAATTTAACTCTTTTATTCATCCAAAAACACACATTTAGGGCATTTTACAAATTAGCCCTCATATTTTCACATTTTGACAATTTAGTCACTAATTACAAAAATCACAAAAATCACAAAATACACCAAATTTCCTTGTACATATGCCTAGCCGAATTCTCATAGTACTCATACAAGTCCACACATTTCATTTATTTCACATTTTAGTCCTTCAATTGACAAATTTTACAATTTAGCCCAAATTACTCAAATTCATCAAAAATTTAAATACAAAATATGTTAACCCAAAACATATCTTTCATTTACTAACATCAAAGTTCATAAAACTCATAGTTTCATCAATGGTTCAACACAAAATCATCAACAAAATTAGAAATTAGGGCATGGACTTGACAGAATACAGTGCAACGATTACAAAAATGTAGAAATTATCAAAAACCGAACAAAAACACATGCCTAATTAGCCAAAATGAGTGTCGAAACCCTAGCAAGCTTTTTCTTTTCTTTTTCTTTTTGATTTTCGACAATATGAACATTAATGAACCAAATTTTATGTTTTGTTTATAAATCATATATTAATTTCGCAATTGCCATTTTACCCTTGCATTTAAAACATTTCAAACATTAACATTAAGGTTATTAATGTCCACTCATATGTTCAATGCTCAAATAAAATAATAAGGACCTCCCATTAACAAAGACATATCAAATAGGCACTTTAACAATTAGAAGGCCACTTTTACATTTTACGCGATTAGGTCGTTTTATCAAATTGAGCGCACAAATGATTAAATTTTCATACGAAACTTTCACACATGCTAATTCACATATCATAAGCATGAAAAATAATATTAAAATATTTTTTGACTCAAATTTGTGGTCTCAAAACCACTATTCCAATTAGGGCCTAAACCAGACTATTACACATCCACTCTGCTGAGACACACGTTCATGTCTTTGCCTGTGTGCTCGATACTAAACATTCTATTTTCCAAAAATTAAGGTACAGGGGACACACGGCCGAAACACACGCCCATGGGGCAAGCCGTGTGTCACACACGGCTTAGACACACACCCGTGTGTCTGCCCGTGTGGACAAAAATAAAGCTATTTACCAAGCCATTTTGTCCCCCTTTAATGCACACACCTACACAACAAAACATAGCACCAATCCATGCAATTACATTCAACCAATTCAACCACAATCAAGATATTCACACATCATTCACATACTACCATTTATCACATACAAACATCACATATTTATCAGCTTAAACCATACAAATTTCCACATCCATGAAAACATCATTATTATATATATACATAAACCAATATTAGCCAATTTCAATGGCAATTTACAAAATGAATTATGAACCAACATAAGCCAACACATTTGGCTAAATTAATTTTGACACATAACAAAATGACCAAGTTCCTATACATGTCATAACTCAAAATGTTAAATTCTTTGGAACCCAAAATAATAAGTTGATAGTGTGATGTAGTCTCTGACGATCCCTAAATTTGAGCTAGCTTGGTGACACTATAAGACAAGGAGAAAAAAAGGGGAGTAAGCTATAAAGCTTAGTAAGTTCCTATGTAAATAATAAGCATCATAAACACACATTTAACATAAAATTAACATGAGGTGAATTAAAATAAATGTTATTATAAATCTCATAGTCAAACTTACTCAATCATAACCTTACCGAGGGTTCATCAAATAACGAGCTCATTACGTATGAGTTTTAGGTACATAGCTAAGTCATCTCGAACTTGGATTTTCACACAATTCATCTTTAACATACTCATTAAATTACCCATTGAAGCACTTGGAATACTAAAGGATACTCGGAGTCCCATACACACGGTATCGTACCAATGCCATATCCCAGATATGGTCTTACATGTGACCTCACATTGATTCGAATAGGCCAGCTATAGTCTTACACGAAGTTTTATACCGATTCCATAACCCAGATATGGTCTTACACGAAGTTTCATATCGATTCTATATCCCAGATATGGTCTTACACGAAGTTTCATATCGATGCCATATCTCAAATATGGTCTCACACATAAATCTCAGTTATCCTAATGTCATGAGATTTGTATCCTATCTATTCCTAAGGTTCAACCGTAATTTCACACTTGTTGAAACTTTTTCAAATACGTCCAAAGGTCAATCACAATTCATACGATAATAAATCATTTAAACATGATTAAAACAATGCATTATTTACATAAGAACTTACCTCGATACAAAAATAGGTAAAAATGGGACCTAATCGTCAAACACTTTGGTTTTCCCTGATCTAGCTCTGAACCTCGTTTCTCTTGATCTATAGTAGAAAATTTAATTCATTTATTATTCACATTACTCAATTCAATTCAAAAATCACATTATGGAAAAATTACGTTTGTAACGCCCTAAAATCTAAATATTTATTTATGTATGTTGTGTCACACAAATGCATGTTTGATTCAGTGGTTAAGTGTCCTAGGAAGAGTCTGAGAAGTCTTGGGTTCAAGCCTTGGCTTATGGAAAAATTTTGTTCTTACTTGAATAAGTCTTGTTTCTAGTCAGTAGGCTTCTTAAATAAATATGGGGATTTTATGACATAAAGAGCCTGCTGGTCAAGGGGGCAAGTGGCGTGTTATTTATGCCAGTGAACTGAGGTTCGAATCCTTGTAGGTGCAAAGGCAATAAAATTTTGCTGAGCTAGAAGGCTAAAGTTTGTGTTCCATTAAAAGCCTGAGTTGAGGAAAGGTTAGAGTGATTTTGGTAGGAGATATGGGAAGTGGATAGAGGAGTGATTAGTTTGAATGATTGTGGAGAGATTTGGGGAGGAAAGCGTGGGGAGTTGAGGGGAGAGAAAGTGTTGTGTCAAAATTAGATTGTATGCACACAGGATTTCGGCTGAGTTTGGCTACTCTCTCTCAAGTTTCGATTTCTATCTGCTTTTGGGGTTTTCTTTTGCTTAGTGGTCGATTGTGTTGGAGTTCCTTTAGTGTAACTTGCGGTTTGCCTACTTTGGTTTTGGGCAATCGTTTTTGCTATTGATTCTTTCCCCTTTTGGCTGAACTCTCTCTTCTTCCCCTCTTTCTCGACTGTGCTCTTTTTAGACCGATTACTTCTTACTCTTTCCCTCTCTTCATCTTAGCTAGTGTAGCCGAATACTCCGTTTCCCTCCTTCTATTCTTTTGGTTGCTAGCTCTTGGTTTAGGCCGATTCCCTTCTTCTCTTCTCTCCTCTCCCAATCAATTTTTGTCCCTGAGCCGACTACCTTGTCTTCTTTTCTCTCACAAATCGTTCCTCTTTGCAACTAGTGGCTAAGTCGAATACTTCCCTTCTACTCTTTCAGTTCTGGATTTTTTTATTTCAACCAGTGTAGGTATGTGCCAATTCTTTTTCTCTTTCTCTCTTTCGGTCACACTAATAGCTTCATCTAACATCTTCTTGTGTAGTTGTTTTCTGATAAAGGTAGAATCATTCCACTTTGCCTCTATCATTCTCTGTACTTTCAACTTTTGTATGGGTGTGGCCGATTGTTCCTTTCTTCTAATCTAGACTCTGCATTTTTGGTAAGTGACTGTTCGTCTAGTTCAAACCGTTCATTTGTTTGATGGTTGATAAGTGTGGTTGCAATGCAGATAACCCCTAAGGCCTATTGATTAGTCTCTTGTAAACAAATTCAGTGAGCAAGCCATAATCGACTGATCTAATCAACCGAAATTTGTGATTGAATGTAGGTTGGAGTACTCGTGGACTGCTCACACGTTTTTGTGAACAAGTGTGCAAAGATTGGCCAATCGTAAATCGGCAAAATCTAACAACTATGACTATTAATGATACATGGGTGTAGGCTCGCTCATGTGGTAAATCGAGTGCATAAATGTGGGTGTTTGATCGTAGAGGTCACCATGAGCGATTTCATGGGCTTAGGCCGTTTTGGGCACGTTGGGCTGAATTGGGCCGTGTGGGCCCCCGAACTCGTGGGCCTCACATGGTTAAACCACACGGATGAATAGAAAATATTGGGCCAGGCTGTGTAGTTCACACGGCCAAGGCCAGATTTGGCTTTGTGGGCCACACGGGCGTGTAGGCCCACATGGGCTTACATTATGAGCTTTGGGCCCATTTTCACTATTTGACTGTAAGGTTACACCGGTTGCCCAAGATGATTGTGGACCTACTATTGGGTCGATAAGCATACCTCGACCCCAAACTTTATAAATGTCTGTTATGCCTTATAACGTAAAATGACTATTATGTCCTTATGAGATGTATGACTGTATTGAGCATGCCGGTTTATACATGTTGCATACATGTATGATATTATGATATGTTGCATGGGGATGGGTTATTATGATTGGAGGAATTGTATTGTACTGGCAGCTCCGCTACAATTTTTGTTTAATGCCACCACCGGTGCTATTTTTGGTGTGTAGCGATGGGTGGGTTGATTTTATCCCCACATGGTGTGTAGGGTTGGATGAAGTGGTGTGTAAAGGCTGGTGAGGTAGGATTTCTGATTTCATATTTGTTCTATGACCGCTACTGAATTAGGCTAGGGCCACGCTGATTCTGATACTATAATGGGCTAAGGCCTTAACTAAAATTAAACTATTACTGAAACGGGCTTAGCCCCAGATTGTAAATGCCTACTGTATGATTAACTGTTGTTAAGGGATTACACACTGAGTTTTCATAAACTCAACCTTCTATTTTTTGCACAAGTAATCCTTAGGCGGATTGGTGCTGCGAGGGACTCGAAGGTGGCCATACAACCGCATTTGCTTCCATTTTTAACTTTTAATTTATAAGTAATTTAATTTGGGTATTTGTTTTGTAATAAGGCCTCTTTAAGTTTTTATTTTAATTTGGAATTTATTACTTTGATTTAAATTTGTTAGAAGTAGGTCACGGATTTTCTAAAAAAATAAATGTTTTTCTAAACCACCACGCTTATGCAACATATTTTGAAAGCATCCGCAACAAACGTTTCTTAAAGTGTAATAACTAGAGTTTTAACAATAAACAAGATATCCTAAATTTTTGTCAAGATCACAAAGAGAATTTTTTTATATAGAATGGATTTTCAATAATTGTATTTTCCAAAAAACACTTCAAAGTGGCATCGCAGATTCAGCCATAACGTCTAAGTCGGGTTTGGGGTGTTATAATGTTTTTGCCCCTAAACTTTGATATTTTTACACTTTGGTCCCTAGGCTCGTAAATTGAAATGGATTCAAATTCTTCGATTCCCAAGCCTAGCTGAACCTCTTTCATACTTATAAAAGCCCACATTTTTCATTTTATCACATTTTTACACACATTTCATAACCTTTTCACAAATAGGTCCTTTTGACATTTTCATCAAAAATCACCTAGTAAAAGATGTTTATCATATTCCAAACATACATTTTCTACCATTAGACATCAAAATACACACATATCCAACATGGGTAAAATTTTAGACCTTCATTATTATTTCTTAAATTTGTGGTAGAAATAGATAGATCAAGTTACAAGGATCTCAAAAACATGAAAATCATTAAAAATGGGGCTAGATCAGACTTACATTCGAGCTTAGAAGTGGCCAAACCCTAGCTATGGCTTCCCCTTGAAAAATTCGACTATGGTGAGAAAGATGGACAAGATTTTGGCTTGCTTTTTACTTTTTAATTCATTTAATTACTAAATGACCAAAATGCCCTTTTCTTAAAATAATAAAATTCTCTTACCTCATGTCTATCTTTGCCCAACTTAAAGTAAAATGGTCTAATTATCATCTAAGGACCTTCAGTTTAAAATTTCATAGCAATTAGACACCTTTAGGATGTAGAACTCAACTTTTGCACATTTTACAATTTAGTCCTTTTAGCTAAATTGAGTGCTCAAACGTCAAAATTTTCAAACAAAATTTTCACAAAATCAATCCATAAAAATGAAATAAAAACAAGTTTTACTATGTCGGATTCGTGGTCCCGAAACCACTTTTGGACTAGGTCAAAAACTGGGATGTTATAATCTTTGTTTGCTTTGAGAGCAATGAATACGCGACTAACTTTATCTGATGGTGGTTCAATTCTAGCCGAGTTAAAAGCTAGATCAGTTTTTCTTCAGCAAATTTGCAAAGCTCAAAAAAGTGATGAATAATTTCAAGCTAAAAGAGTTCAGTGCGAATCGACTAGTGATTCGGATTTTCAAATTGGAGCCAATGATTTTTTAATGTTCTAAGGTAGGATTTGTATACCGAAAGATACTGAGCTTATCAGAAAATTCTTCACGGGGCACACAATGGTTGTCTGTTTGTTAATCCGAGAAGTACGAAGATGTACAACGATTTGAAGAAATTGTATTGGTGGTCAGGTATGAAAAGAGATATTTTTGAATTAGTATAAGATGGTTGATTTGCCAACAAGTAAAGGCCAAACACTAGGTACCTTCAGGTTTACTTCTGCCTGTCATGATTCCCGAGTGAAAATGAAACAGAATTACGATGGATTTCGTAACTAGATTACCTTTGAGTCCAAAAAAAAGATGTTATTTGGGTTATTGTTGATAGATTAACGAAATTGGCTCATTTTATTTCGGTACGTACTGACTATTCACTTGATAAGCTAGCTGAGTTGCACATAGCTGAAATTGTTAGATTGCATGGAGTGCCTATTTCTATTATTTTAGATAGAGATCCGAGGTTTACGTCTCAATTTTAGAAGAAGTTGAAAGAGGCTTTGGGCACAAAGTTAAATTTAGTACCGCATTTCATCCATAGATCTTTTCGGTGCTCGACGATATGCTTTGTTATTTTGTAATAGAGTTCGAAGGTAGTTGGGAAAAATATCTACCTTTAGTCGAATTTACTTATAACAACAGTTTCCAGTCGAGTACAAAGATGGCATCATATGAGGCATTTTATAGTCGAAAGTGTTGAACTTTGTTTTACTAGATCGATCTCAGGGAGTGACAAATTCACGAGGTTGATTTGGTTAGAGAAACCGAAGAAAAAGTGAAAATAATTCATGATTATTTGAAAGCAGCTTCAAATAGACCGAAATTGTACGGGACTTTGAAACAAAAGGAAATTGAATTTGAAGTCAGTGATAGGAATTTCTGAAAATGTCTCTATGGAAGAAAATTCTTATATTTGGTCACAAAGGCATGTTGAGTCTGCGATTCATTAGGTTGTATGAGGTTACTGAAAGAATAGGGCCAGTAGCATATCAGCTAGCTTTGCCGTTGGAATTGGAAAGACTCCACAACGTGTTTCATGTATCTATGTTGCGAAGATATCAATCAGATCCATCGCATGTGATTTCACCAATAGCGGTTGAGATTTGACCAGATATAACTTATGGTGAAGAACCGATCAAGATTTTAGCTTGGGAAGTTAAACAGTTGAGATTTAAAAGTATAGCCCTAGCGAAAGTTTTATGGAAAATACATGGTGTTGAAGAGGCTACGTGGGAACCCGAGGAGGCTATGACAAAATAGTACCCAAACCTCTTTTTTGGTAAGATTTTCAGGGACAAAAATCCCTAAAGGGGGAGAGTTGTAACAGCCCATTTTAGGGTCAAATAAAAAAATGGTTTTAGAACCACGAATCTAAAGTAGAAGTATTTATTTTTATTATTTCTTTAGGGTCTACAGTATGATTGAATGATTGTGTGAAAATTTCGTTAAGAAATTTTATTGATAGAGTGTCCAATTTGACTAATAGGACTAAATTGCAATAGGTGCAAAATATGTGTTCTAGAAGCTAGAGGTGTCTAATTGAAATGAAATTTTAAATTGGAGATCCTTAAATGGTAATTAGACCATTATACTTTTAGTTGGACAAAAATGGACATGGTTAGATAAAATTTCAAAGTTTTAAGTGAAGGGCATTTTGGTCATTTCGTAAATAAAGAAAAATAAAACTAATAAAAAGATGTCATCTTCCCCAATTTACTCCCCCCATAGCCGAATTTCTCAAGAGAAGACATAGCTAGGGTTTACCCACTTTCAAGCTCGATTGCAAGTCCGTTTTGTCCCGTTTTTAATGATTTTTATATTTTTGAGATCAATGTAACCTAATCTAGCTATTTCAAGGACTAACTTGAAAGAAAACCAAAGTCTAGAATCTTACCTATGTAGAATATTTATGTATTTTGATGTCTAGTGATAGAAAATGTATGTTTGATGTTAAGTAAACAACATTTACTAAGTGATTTTTGATGAAAATGTCAAATAGGGACCTATTTGTAAAATGTGCATAAAAATGTGAATAAATGAAAAATGTGGGCTGATATGAGTACTAATAATATTCAGCTAGGCTTAGGTAATGAAGAAATCGAATGAAAATCATTTTACGAGCCTAGGGACTAAAGTGTAAAAAGTTGAAAAGTTAGGGGCAAAAATGTAATTTCTGCTATAAGGTGTTTTTGGGATTAAACTAACTAATGTGATGATTGAATAAGTTAAATGTGGTATTATAGATAAGAAAAGATGAGGTTCTGACCTAGACTGGGGAATGAACAAAGTCTTGGACTAAATCGAACAATTAGCTATTTTGTACCAAGGTAAGTTCGGATGTTAAAAATAAGCTTTAATATGATTGTATTTTATTGCGTTGATAATGCATTGATTGTATGTTTGATAAATACGGATGAGTTTAATCCTATGAACGAGTCTGAAGACGAATCGACAAGCAAGAAATCCCGTTTGAACCTTAGGAATAGGGTAGGATACAAGTGACATGTCACTAGGGTTAGTGTGTGTTATGTGATTATGTGATCCGAGTGCTGGTCTTGTACGTTCTACCGGTGGCAGAGTATACCGACATATGTTGTAGATACTTGACAGCTTGTGTGAGAAGCACTGTGTAGCTATGTCTTGACTGACAGCTTGTGTGAGCAGCACTGCGTAGCTATGTCTTGACTGACAGCTTGTGTGAGCAGACCCGTTGATAGCTCAAGATCGAGAAACTATGTGATATGAGATTTGAGGTAGCATTGGCTACATATGTGGCACTTAGTGTGCAAATTTCCCGAGTATCCGACATTGTTATTTCGAGTGGTTCACGGATATGTCAAAGATGAGATTATGTGTAAATTCCTTTCTAGATGGTACAAGTATGTACTTCAAGCTCATATCTATTAAATGCTTAAAATGATTAATATGAGGTAAGTTTTGTGATGGAATGAGTTATGATTATGAGACCATGGTAAACGTACATTTAATTATATTATATTATTGAATGTTAGATGTATGGTAAGGTTGCTTATTTCTTGCATACGAGCTTACTAAGTTATATAGCTTACTCCATTTATTTTCCATGCTTTTATAGTTTCGCCAAGCTAGCTTAGATCGAAGATCGTCGGAGACTCGAATCACACTATCAAACTTTCATTTTGGGTATTGATGATTAGTATTTTGAAAGTATGGCATGTATGAGGACTTGGTCATTTTGTTATATGTGTCATTGTGTTTTGGCCAAAAAATATTGGCTTATAATTGTCAAAGGTTGATGTGGTATTTGGCCATGTAACTTGGCTCATTTTGATTGGAATGGTTGTAAGCATATATATATTAATATATGCATGCATGTGAAATTAGCATGGTTGGTTTGGGACAAATAAATGTTTTGAGTATGATAGTGGATGGCATTGTATTAATATGATTTAGCCATGATTGTGGATTTTGGTTGCCTAACTAGGCCATGTTTTATGCCTTTTATTTGGTGTAAGTGTATGTGTGAATAAGGGTGGCAAATGGCTTGGTAAGTAGCCCTTATTTTGTCCACACGGGTAGACACATGGGCGTGTGTCTAGGCCGTGTGTGACACACGACCTGTCCCATGGGCATGTGTTTTGGTCGTGTGTCCTCTGCAACTTAATTTTGAGAAACTGAATGCTCAACTTTGAGCATACGGGTAGAGACACAGACATGTGTCTCAGTGGTGTGGATGACATGACCACAAGCACGGGCATGTGTCCTGGGCACGTGAAGTCTGCACCTATTTTATGAAATTAATTGTAACAGCCTGGTTTAGACTCTAATAAGAATAGTGGTTTCGGGGACCACAAATTCGAGTAAAAACAATATTTAAATATTATTTTATGTGTTTACAGTATGTGGTTAAGCATGTGTGAAAGTTTCGTAAGAAAATTTTCTCATTTGTGTGCTTAATTTAATAAAAGGACTTAATCGCAAAAAATGCAAAATTAGCATGCTATGTGTTAAAAGTGCTTAAATGTTATGTCTTATTAAATGAAAGGTCCTTATGTTGCAATTTGACCATGGTTAGTGGGATTGGTCATAAATAACCTTAAAATGGGTGAATTAAAATGTTTTAATTAAGCGGCAAATTAGTAATTGGTGAATTAATATGTGTTATAATAAAACAAAACATGATAATGGATAATCTCATCCTTGTTGCCCAATTATATCAAAAGAAAAGAGAATAAAAGTTGGTCCTAGGGTTCAGCTAGAAGAATTTCAGATTAAGGTATTGTTTTTGATCCATTTTTGATAATTTCTACGTTTTTGTGATCGTTGCTTTGAGTTCTAGCTAGCCCATGTCTCAATTTAGAAAGAGTTGAAGATTTTAAAAGTTTCCATTGATGAATGCTTGAGTTTTATGATGTTTGATGATGAAATATGTAAGCTTGGTTGTAACACCCCGTACCCGAGACCGTTGTCGGAGTCAAACGCGAGGGGTTCGTAGACTTAAATCACTTATTTGCACAGTTCATTTTAAATTTCTAGACGAGCTGGCTAACTGCGTCATTGTCACCTTAAAAATCATATCTCGAGTTCCAAAACTCGAAAACCAGTTCCGTAAATTTTTCCTGAAACTATACTCATATGTTCATCTACAAATATTTTTCTAGAATTTTTGGTTAAGCCAATTAGTACAGTTTATTAGCTAAAGTCTCCCCTGCTTCAGGGTTCGACTACACTGACCTTTGCGCATTACGACTACACTGATGCCATTTATTTCTATAGAAACTAGACTCGAAATGGAATCTATACATATATGGAATGACTTATAATTATCTCTGGTTAATTTATAATGAATTTCCAAAGTCGGAACAGGGAATCCAGAAACCTTTCTGGCCCTGTCTCACGAAAACTTAAATATCTCTTAACATACTGTTCATATGATCGTTTCGTTACTTTCCTATGAAAATAGATTCATCAAGGTTCGATTACATAATTTACTCACTATTTAATTCCATTCCTAATATTTTTAGTGATTTTTCACATTCACGTCACTGCTGCTATCAGCATCTATTTTTAAGGTAGACTTTACCTATTGCATAGTTTCCATGATTCAACTAGCCCTTTTTCATATATAGCACAAAATATGATCATGATTAACCATTCCAATGGCTAATCACTCCCAAACATTTCCATACCTCTTAATGAACATCATACAAGACGATTATAATATTAAGCTCAAAGTGTATATAAGCCATTTTCGCATGGCTATCCAAATTTATACAAAACCAAAGGGTCTATGACCAACAACAAAAAGGGTAGTCCTATACATGCCATTTCAAAGTTCAACCAAAAGTGTACCAAAAGGGGCTTTGATAGTGTGGGAGACCTCGACTTCAATAATCCCGAGTCCGATAGCTGACGAACCAAAATCTATAAAACAGAGATTCAAAGAACGGAGTAAGCATTTAATGCTTAGTAAGTTTTGAGCAATGGAATTAGGCTCAACTTAAGTATAGCATTCATATAACTAAACGGATAATTTCATATACACATATATTCTCAAAAATCAGTTCTACTTCACATTTCCAACCCTTATATTCATACATAAGGGATCAACTTAACCAAAACCGGAAGCTCCTTAATCGACTGAGCGAATACTATTTAAGAGGAATCAATTAATCCAATGCATGTACAACACATACCTCGTTGTTGAGTTTTTACGAGCGTATTAATTGAAATTATCACAGCAGATCGCTCATTCCCAAATCACGTACCTTCGGAATTTAACCGGATATAGCTACTCGCTCAAATGCCTTCGGGACATAGCCCGGTTAGAGGAACTCGCACAATTGCCTTCGGGACTTAGCCCGGATTTAGTAACTCGCACAAATGCCTTCGGGACTTAGCCCGGATTTAGTAACTCGCACAATTGCCTTCGGGACTTAGCCCGGATTTAGTAACTCGCACAAATGCCTTCGGGACTTAGCCCGGATTTAATAACTCGTACAAATGCCTTCGGGACTTGTCCGGAACTAGTCACTAGCGCAGATGCCTTCGGGACTTAGCCCGGTTTTCATCCAAATATTCATACACATATCAATAAATCATGACACATCTATATTTCATTTTCATAATTGGAGTTCAAACACACGTCACGTATTAAGCAATCCCATTTTCGGCTCACTAGCCACATACAAATAGTATGGTTTAATTTGCTTTATGACACTCTCTCTATGCACATATGGCTACCCGTCATACGTATAGACTAATTAACTCAACATATGATTCAAGTAGAATCATCATATCACCGCATATTCGTTATGCTCATACATCATGACTTAATCAAATCGGTAACAAAGTCTCGTTACTCGAAAACTTACCTCGGATGTTGTCGAACGATTTCGATGGCTATTCGACCACTTTTTCCTTCCCTTTATCGGATTTAGTTCCCCTTTGCTCTTGACCTTAATTTAACAAATAAATTGATTTATTCATTTGAGCATCGAAAAGAAGAACTCAAGGTACTTAGCCCATATATATACATTAGACATTAAAGTCACATACATGTGAAATCATGCATCAACTCAACATATTAACCCACACTCCCTTTTAGCCGATTGTCTAAACCAAGATAAAGGCATCAATATGCTTGCCTCTAACCGAATACATGCAACACTAATCTTCTCATGTGGCCGAGTATGCATGTATATGTTGAGGCCAATTATATACTTAATACCACCCATAAATGGCATACCAATACATCATGTGAAAACATATATATATATGTGCAAGAGCTGAATCATAAGGTCGATTATAACCATTTCATATATTTTCATCATATACCCGAATGCATAAATACATTATAATAACTTCCTACTCAAATCATGTTACAAATTTATACTTCACAAGGATAAATCATTAACCAAATATAAACATATATCCGAATTCACATGTATATTTTATTTTTACATGAAGCATAGCCGAATCATTTTAACCATGAGTAACATAACAAGCATAAATCATACTTATGGATATACCATGGCCGATTGCTTCATGAAGTTGCTAAGACCTACCTTTTTCAAATTCTCACACACACTCTATCATCTTCATACCTCACCAACACAACATCAAACATCCACCAAGAAGACAACACCCATGGCCGAGTATCATCTCCCTCACATAGCAAAGATTTAAACCATGGGCTAGTTAGAACTCAAGCTAACAACTAAAAACATGCATGAATCTCATGGCACAACATCAAACTTACCTTAATCTAGCTACAAGCATGGCCGAATCTCTTCAACATTTCCTCCTTTCTTGCCGAACATGAAGCAAGAGCTCCTTCCTTCTTCCTTAGAACTTTCGGCCAAAGAAATGAAAAAGGATGGACACTTTTTTTTTCTTTGTTTTCATCATATTCCCTTTCATTATTTTATTACCATGCTCCTTATTTTATTTTTCCTAACATACATCACTAACATAACATGTTTGTGACATGTTTCCACCCATAGCATGGCCGGCCACTATGCTTTAATTTGGCTAATTTGACATGCAAGGACAAGCACTTTCCCACATATATTAATAGGCCACTTTAACACTTGCCTAGCATATTTCTAAATTGTCTCACATAAGTCCCTACTAATAAATTTCACATACACTGACCAAATTAAAGTATGGAACTATCACACAAGCATTTACGCACATCATAAACACAGAATATAACCTTTAATTATTTATAAGACTCAGTTTCGTGGTCCCGAAACCACTTTCCAACTAGGGTCAATTTAGGGCTGTCACAACTCTCCCCCACTTAAGAAATTTTCGTCCCCGAAAATCTTACCGGTAAATAGGTTTGGGTATCGTTCTTTCATGGTATTCTCAGTTTCCCAAGTAGCTTCTTCGATCCCGTGTTTGAGCCATAACACTTTCACTAACGGAACTCTTTTGTTTCGTAACTCTTTCACCTCACGAGCCAGGATTCGAATTGGTTCTTCTTCATAACTCATATCAGGTTGAATTTCAACCTCTAATGGATTAATTATGTGCGATGGATCAGATCTATAACGTCGAAGCATCGAAACATGAAAGACGTCGTGAATCTTTTCAAGTTTAGGGGGCAAAATCAATCTATACGCAACTGGACCAACTCGTTCGGAGATTTCATACGGCCCAATGAATCTCGGACTCAATTTGCCTTTACGGCCAAATCTGAGTATCTTTTTCCAAGGTGAAACCTTAAGAAACGCTTTGTCTCCCACCTGATACTCAATATTTCTTCGTTTCAAATCCGTATACGACTTCTGACGATCTGATGCTGCCTTCAGACTTTCACGAATTATTTTTACTTTCTGTTCAGCATCTTTAATCAAATCCACTCCGAAAATTTTGCTTTCACCGAGCTCGGTCCAAATCAATGGCGTACGGCATTTACGCCCGTACAAAGCCTCGTAAGGTGCCATCTTAATACTTGATTGAAAACTATTGTTGTAAGCGAATTCAATCAAAGGTAAATACCGTTCCCATGAACCAATAAACTCGAGGATGCAACATCTCAACATATCCTCAAGTATCTGAATTATCCGCTCGGATTGACCATCGGTTTGTGGATGAAAAGAGGTGCTAAAATGCAGCTTGGTACCCAAAGCTTCTTGTAATTTCTTCCAAAATCGTGAGGTGAATCTCGGATCTCTATCCGACACAATAGAAGTAGGTTCCCCGTGTAATCTCACAATCTGAGAAACATACAATTCAGCTAGTTTATCCATTGAAAAATCCGTGCGTACGGGGATAAAGTGAGCTGACTTAGTCAGTCTATCAACAACAACCCAAATTGCATCTTTCTTACTTGTTGACAATGGCAACCCAGATACAAAATCCATCGTGACTCGATCCCATTTCCATTCAGGTATCATGATCGGCTGAAGTAAACCCGTAGGCACTTGATGTTCCGCCTTCACTTGCTGACATATTAAACACTTCGAAAAAAATAGGAAATGTCTCGTTTCATACCATGCCACCAAAACTGACGTCTCAGATCGTTGTACATTTTTGTACTTCCCGGGTGAATTGACATTCGGGTACAATGAGCTTCGTTCAGAATCATCGAACTGAGTCTTGAATTTCTTGGAACACACAACCGACTTCTGAACCTCAAACAATCGTCATCATCAATTTGAAACTCTGATTCCATATTCGAAACACATTCAGCCCGTTTTGCAACCAGTTCATCATCGACTTTCTGAGCTTCACGAATTTGATGAATCAACAATGGTTTGGCCTTTAATTCCGCCACTAACACATTGTCGGATAGAACAGAAAAGTGTACATTCATCGCTCGTAAAGCAAACAGTGATTTACGACTTAAGGCATCCGCAACCACATTAGCCTTTCCCGGGTGATAGTCAATGACAAGTTCATAATCTTTCAACAACTCAAGCCAACGCCTTTGTCGCAGATTCAAGTCTCTTTGAGTAATCAAATATTTGAGACTTTTGTGATCCGAAAATACATGGCACTTCTCACCAAATAAGTAATGTCGCCATATTTTCAAAGCGAATACGATGGCAGCTAGTTCGAGATCATGGGTCGGATAATTTTTCTCATGTGGCTTAAATTGTCTCGACACATAGGCCACAACTTGACCCTCTTGCATCAATACGCAACCCAACCCAAGTAGGGAGGCATCACTATAAATGACGAACTCCTTGCCTGATTCGGGCTGCACTAGTACTGGAGCTTCTGTCAAGTGAGTTTTCAATTGTTCGAAACTTTTCTGACACTTTTCTGTCCATTCAAACTTAACATCCTTCTGAAGTAGTTTCGTCAATGATGTGGCTATCATCGAGAAACCTTTCACAAACCGTCGGTAGTAACCGGTAAGTCCCAAAAAGCTCCAAACCTCAGTAATATTTCTCGGAGGCTTCTAGTTAAGTATGGCTGAAATTTTGCTCGGGTCAACTCGAATACCCAATGCGGATACCACATGACCCAAGAAGCTAACCTCTCTTAACCAGAACTCACACTTACTGAACTTAGCATATAACTGCTTATCCCGTAAAATTTGCAACACTAATCCCAGGTGTTCAGCATGATCGGTTTCATTTCTCGAATAAACCAAAATATCATCGATAAACACGACTACAAACCGATCCGAATACGGTCTGAGGATCCGATTCATCAAATCCATAAATACCGCAGGGGCATTAGTGAGCCCAAACGGCATCACTAAGAACTAATAGTGACCGTATCTCGTTCTGAAAGCAGTTTTGGGTATATCCGAATCTCGAATTCGCAACTGGTAGTAACCCGATCTCAAATCTATCTTTGAAAACACTGAGGCTCCCTTTAGTTGATCAAACAAATCGTCAATACATGACATCGGATATTTATTCTTTATTGTCACCTTATTCAGCTGACGATAGTCGATGCACAACCTCATGGTTCCGTCCTTCTTTTTCACAAACAATACTGGTGCACCCCAAGGTGAGAAACTTGGTCGAGCGAAACCTTTATCCGTCAATTCTTGCAACTGAGCTCTCAACTCTTTTAACTCGGTTGGTGCCATACGATACGGAGCTACCGAAATCGGCGTAGTCCCAAGTACAAGCTCAATACCAAACTCTACTTCCCGAACAGGTGGTAAACCCGGTAATTCTTCGGGAAAAACATCCGGGTATTCACAAACCACTGGCACAGATTCAGGCTTCTTTTCTAACTCTTTGTCATCAAGTACATACGCAAGGTATGCTTCACACCCCTTTCTTACACATTTCTGAGCCAGCATCGACGATATTACAGCTGGCAACCTATTCAAGTCAGTAGACTCGACTCGGATTATCTCGTTATTTACGCACCTCAAATCGATGGTTTTCCTTTTGCAATTTACAATTGCATCATGTACGGTCAACCAATCCATACCAAGGATAACATCAAATTCGTCAAACGGTAAAAGCATCAAATCGGCCGGAAAACAAGAACCTTGGATTACTAGGGGACATTTCTTGCACACTTTGTCAACAAGCACGTAACGACCCAAAGGATTTGACACCCGAATTACAAACTCAATAGACTCAACAGGTAGAGTCTTACTGGATGCTAAGGTTTCACATATATAAGAATGAGTAGAACCAGGGTCAATCAAAGCAATCACATTAGTATCAAAGAGAGTAAAAGTACCGGTAATAACATCTGGCGAGGAAGCATCCTCGCGTGCGCGTATAGCATAAGCCCTAGCAGGAGCACGAGCCTTAGATCTGGTCGTAGCATCTCTAGATCCTCTCTGACCACTACTAGCATTTCCCGTATTTCTAGATGGTCTACCTCGAGCAGTGGTAGCACCCGGTTTCCCACTCTGATTTACATTCTGTTCAGACAACCTCGGGCAATCTTTAATGAAGTGGTCAACTGATCCGCACTTGTAACAGGAGCGGTCATGGAATCTACAACTCCCCGAGTGCCATTTACCACAATACTGACACTCCGTTCTGTCTCAACAGTCATTCCCAACACTGGCGACTGAAGTGACTTGTGCACTCATAGGGGGTCGATCATGGTCTCGTCTAGAAAAACCCGAAGTGTCCCTAGACCGGCCTAAGTCATCTCTAAATTTCTTCGATGACTGTTGAAAGGGCTTTCCTGAAGATCTCTTACGAAACTCCTTTGCTCCCACATCGGCTTTCCTTTTCTCCTTACTGAGCTCCTCGGCTTTGCAAGCTCGCTCGACAAGTACCACAAATTCTTGGATTTCTAAAATGCCAACATACAGCTTTATATCATCATTTAGTCCATCTTCGAAACGTTTACACATCACAGCTTCTGAAGAAATGCATTCTCGCGCGTACCGGCTAAGCCTCACAAATTTTCGTTCATAGTCGGTAACCGACATGGAACCTTGTTTGAGTTCAAGAAATTCCTTTCGTTTTTGGTCAATGAATCTCTGACTGATATACTTCTTTCGAAACTTGGTTTGGAAGAACTCCCAAGTTACTTGCTCTCTGGGCACAACAGAAGTCAACTTATTCCACCAATAGTAGGCAGAATCACGTAGCAAGGAGATAGTACACTTTAGGCACTCATCGGGTGTGCAAGATAGCTCATCGAGTACCCGGATAGTGTTGTCCAACCAAAATTCAGCTTACTCGGCATCATCACTGTCCGTAGCTTTAAATTCAGTAGCCCCGTGTTTTTGGATTCTGTCAACTGGGGGTTTATTTGACCTTATTTGGTCAGTTGCCGGAGGTATTGTAGGTGCGGGGGTGGTATTTGTCAGGAATGGAGGTTGTGGAACAGCCGTATTAGTTCGAATGTATTGGTTAAACCAATCATTCATCACGCTATAAAAAGCTTGTCTAGATTCATCATTCAGATTACTAGTATTAGGTTGAGAGTCCGCCGGAGCTGTCCCTTGTGCGGGAGCAGGCGCTACACTCTCAGGATCATCAGCTACCGCTCAGTCGGGATCGGGATCCATTACTATAAATAAACACATTTTCAATTGTCAGAAATCACCACACTATCAAATAATCACATAATGGCATGTATAGCTAGGCCCAAACGTAGTACGGTAGTCCTAGAAACGACTAGACCGTTGCCGGAGTCAGACACGAGGGGTTCGCAGACTTAAATCACTTATTTGCACAGTCCATTTTAAATTTCCAGACGAGTTGGCTAACTGCGTCACTGTCACCTTAAAAATCATATCTCGAGTTCCAAAACTCGAAAACCAGTTCCGTAAATTTTTCCTGAAACTAGACTCATATTTTCATCTACAAATATTTTTCTAGAATTTTTGGTCGAGCAAATTAGTACAGTTTATTAGCTAAAGTCTCCCCTGCTTCAGGGTTCGACTACACTGACCTTTTCGCATTATGACTTGGATCTCTCCCTGTACAGGGCTTCAATATTGATGCCGTTTATTTCTATAGAAACTAAACTCAAAAAGGAATCTATACATATATGGAATGACTTATAATTATCTCTGGTTAATTTATAATGAATTTCCAAAGTTGGAACAGGGAATCCAGAAACCGTTCTGGCCCTGTCTCACGAAAACTTAAATATCTCTTAACATACTGTTCATATGATCGTTTCGTTACTTTCCTATTAAAATATATTTATCAATGTTCGATTACATAATTTACTCACTATTTAATTCCATTCCTACTATTTTTAGTGATTTTTCACATTCACGTCACTGCTGCTATCAACATCTTTTTTTAAGGTAGACTTTACCTATTACATAGTTTTCATGATTCAACTAGCCCTTTTTCATATATAGCACAAAATATGATCATGATTAACCATTCCAATGGCTAATCGTTCCCAAACATTTCCATACCTCTTCATGAACATCATACAAGACGATTATAATATTAAGCTCAAAGTGTATATAAGCCATTTCCGCATGGCTATCCAAATTTATACAAAACCAAAGGGTCCATGACCAACAACAAAAAGGGTAGTCCTATACATGCCATTTCAAAGTTCAACCAAAAGTGTACCAAAAGGGGCTTTGACAGTGTGGGAGACTTCGACTTCAATAATCCCGAGTCCGATAGCTGACGAACCAAAATCTATAAAACAGAGATTCAAAGAACGGAGTAAGCATTTAATGCTTAGTAATTTTTGAGCAATGGAATTAGGCTCAACTGAAGTATAGCATTCATATAACTAAACGGATAATTTCATATACACATATATTCTCAAAAATCAGTCCTACTTCACATTTCCAACCCTTATATTCATACATAAGGGATCAACTTAACCAAAACCGGAAGCTCCTTAATCGACTGAACGAATACTATTTAAGAGGAATCAATTAATCCAATGCATGTACAACACATACCTCGTTGTTGAGTTTTTACGAGCATATTAATTGAAATTATTACAGCAGATCGCTCATTCCCAAATCACGTACCTTCAGAATTTAACCGGATATAGCTACTCGCTCAAATGCCTTCGGGACATAGCCTGGTTAGAGTAACTCGCACAATTGCCTTCAGGACTTAGCCCGGATTTAGTAACTCGCACAAATGCCTTCGGGACTTAGCCCGGATTTAGTAACTCGCACAATTGCCTTCGGGACTTAGCCCGGATTTAGTAACTCACACAAATGCCTTCGGGACTTAGCCCGGATTTAGTAACTCGCACAAATGCCTTCGGGACTTGCCCGGAACTAGTCACTAGCGCAGATGCCTTCGGGACTTAGCCCGGTTTTCATCCAAATATTCATACACATATCAATAAATCATGACACATCTATATTTCATTTTCATAATTGGAGTTCAAACACACGTCACGTATTAAGCAATCCCATTTTCGGCTCACTAGCCACATACAAACAACATGGTTTAATTTGCTTTATGAAACTATCTCTATGCACATACGGCTACCCGTCATACGTATAGACTAATTAACTCAACATATGATTCAAGTAGAATCATCATATCACCGCATATTCGTTATGCTCATACATCATGACTTAATCAAATCGGTAACTAAGTCTCGTTACTCGAAAACTTACCTCGGATGTTGTCGAACGATTTCGATGGCTATTCGACCACTTTTCCTTCCCTTTATCAGATTTAGTTCCCCTTTGCTCTTGAGCTTAATTTAACAAATAAATTGATTTAATCATTTGAGCATCGAAAATAGGAACTCAAGGTACTTAGCCCATATATATACATTAGACATTAAAGTCACATACATGTGAAATCATGCATCAACTCAACATATTAACCCACACTCCCTTTTAGCCGATTGTCTAAACCAAGATAAAGGCATCAATATGCTTTCCTCTAACCGAATACATGCAACACTAATCTTCTCATGTGGCCGAGTATGCATGTATATGTTGAGGCCAATTATATACTTAATACCACCCATAAATGGCATAGCAATACATCATGTGCAAACATATATATATGTGCAAGAGCCGAATCATAAGGTCGATTATAACCATTTCATATATTTTCATCATATACCCGAATGCACAAATACATTATAATAACTTCCAACTCAAATCATGTTACAAATTTATACTTCACAAGGATAAATCATTAACCAAATATAAACATATATCCGAATTCACATGTATATTTTATTTTTACATGAAACATAGCCGAATCATTTTAACCATGAGTAACATAACAAGCATAAATCATACTTATGGATATACCATGGCCGATTGCTTCATGAAGTTGCTAAGACCTACCTTTTTCAAATTCTCACACACACTCTATCATCTTCATACCTCACCAACACAACATCAAACATCCACCAAGAAGACAACACCCATGGCCGAGTATCATCTCCCTCACATAGCAAAGATTTAAACCATGGGCTAGTTAGAACTCAAGCTAACAACTAAAAACATGCATGAATCTCATGGCACAACATCAAACTTACCTTAATCTAGTTACAAGCATGGCCGAATCTCTTCAACATTTCCTCCTTTCTTGCCGAACATGAAGCAAGAGCTCCTTCCTTCTTCCTTAGAACTTTCGGCCAAAGAAATGAAAAAGGATGGACACTTTTTTTTCTTTGTTTTCATCATATTCCCTTTCATTATTTTATTACCATGCTCCTTATTTTATTTTTCCTAACATACATCACTAACATAACATGTTTGTGACATGTTTCCACCCATAGCATGGCCGGCCACTATGCTTTAATTTGGCTAATTTGACATGCAAGGACAAACACTTTCCCACATATATTAATAGGCCACTTTAACACTTGCCTAGCATATTTCTAAATTGTCTCACATAAGTCCCTACTAATAAATTTCACATACACAGACCAAATTAAAGTATGAAACTATCACACAAGCATTTACGTACATCTTAAACACATAATACAACCTTTAATTATTTATAAGACTCGGTTTCGTGGTCCCGAAACCACTTTCCGACTAGGGTCAATTTAGGGCTGTCAAATTGGTGCTTGATATACATGTTTTGTAAAGTGATTTTGAGTAAAAATACATATTAGGGATTAAATTGAGAAAAGTGTAAATGGAGGGGTTAAATTGTAAAATAAATGAAATATATGGACTGCTAGGGACCATAGGAAGATTCGAATAAGGCATGATTGTGATGAATTTTGTATATTTCAGTGTTTTGTGTAGTAAAAGGCTAAAATGCCAAAATGTGGAAATTTGGGGCTAATGTGCAAAAAGGCCAAATTATTTGATTATGAATCTAATTGAATTAATATGAGATTGAATGAGTGAATTTGAATTTATATAGATCAAGAAAGGAGGAATTTAGACCTAGATCGAGGCAAAAACAAAGTGCTCGATTGATCGACAATTATCATTGTTTTTGCATCCGAGGTAAGTTCGTGTATAATACTATTGTTTAAACAAAGTTTATATGAGTTGGAATGAATAAAAATGTGAATGTGAAGTTTAAGTATGTGAATTGTGGAATGAATATATGAGGCACTAAGTGTGTGAATAAAGAAATAGCTACGAATATTAAAATGGCACTAAGTGTGTGAGATTAAAATAGCTTTAGCTGAATAAATGGCACTATGTGTGCGATAGCGATATTAATTTGGTTTATTGTAATGGCACTAAGTGTGCGATACTATTATAGCTTTAGTTACTTAATTGGCACTATGTGCGAGTTCATTGAACGTTTAAGGATGATCAAAGGAATTAGTGCATCGAGTATTGAAGTGATAAATGTGATAGGTATGAACGTGACGGTACAGGTATGTACGGAACCTATGTGGTTGATGATATAGAGTATGAAATAGATGAAAGATTTTGTAAATGAGTAATGTGATGAGTTGTGTTATGTGTTAGTTAATTAATTGAAATATATTTTAATTGATGAGTTAAATGTGTTATATCATGAACTTACTAAGCTTTAAAGCTTACTGTGTGAAATGTTCTCTGTTTTACAGTGTTATAAAGCTAGTTTGGTTCCATGGATCGTCAGCGACTCATTCACACTATCAAACATCTATTTTGGTACTATTTTGAGAGTTGTACATATGATATATGGCATGTATAGGCTAGAAGTATTTAGTATGCTTTGTGATGTGAATATCTAGCCATGAGATTTGGATTGTAAATGTTGGTATGTATGGCCTTTAAGTTGGCCTAAATGGTGTGTTTGATAGGCAAGTCATATGATGTATTTGATGTTCATATGATAGGTTGAATATGAAATGTTGAATTGGCAAGTTTTGTGGTATGAAGTTTGTGATAAAATGATAAGTTTATGTATTTGAAAACTTATATAGGTTGTAATGATTTTTGTACATTGACTAGGTATGATTTGGCTGTGAAATTGAGTAAGAAATTGAATGGTATTTTAATGGCATGAAATATATACAAAATGATTGAATTGGTTGCTTATGAATGTATGCTGATAATGCTAAAATGTTGTGAGTTTTGAGTGCTTGGGATAGTTGGGAAATGTGGCTTAAACCAAAGCTAATTTCACCCCACACGGTTAAGCACACGGGGGTGTGTCTCGACCGTTTATCTATTATAATTTAGCTATTTGTAACACCCCTAACCCGTATCCGTTGCTGGAATAGGGTTACGAGGCATTACCGAAAAAGATACAACTTTCATACATTCACACAATTACTTAGATCATATTTGAAGGTATACCTTTGTAACTTCAGTTTATCAATTCTTGAATCATTAATACACAAAGCATAAAAGAATTTTACTAAACTCACATATAACCATTTTGTTATAAGATAACATAAATTACTATTCATATGGTCAATTTCCAATACAATAACTGAATATTAATACATAATAAATACATATACTTTATTCAATGTCAACTTTCATTTTTCTCTATTACTATACACACATATAACATTTCATATAACCAAATGAATATGTCAATCATAATTTACTTTTCTCATCAAACACATCACAAGTTTGTATTTATACATATAACATACTCTTGTCTAATGCTATAAAGTGTCAAGGCCGAATTTAAACATGATAATATAAGTTAATACACAAGCTAAATAGCATGTCTAACCATCATATTATCAAACAATCTACTAACCATTTCTAAGCATAATTATCAAATCTAAACATACCAAAATTTATATACTAACATCATGACAAAATTACAAATACATAATCAATTCATTTGCTCACCTATTCGGCTATTAAAAATTAACCATTCCACCATTCAATCTTAAGTTAAAAATTACCATTTGCATATCTAAATACAAATATTAACTTGTCACTTAATGACTATCAGTTTTGCTAACAAAATATACCTCATACATATTCTTTATTTACTAATAAGTGCCGAATTAAATTAGCCATATTATTTCTATAATTTTCCATTAACTCTTTAAACATATAACATGAATCAAACATTAAACTAATCATCTTGACCTTTAAATATCAAACCAAAAACAAACATGTTACGTGCACATTTATCTCTCATTAGTTGAATATGAATACACATCATTTATAACTAATGATTAAAAATTTATAATCATTATCCATATTTACTTCATCACATAACCAAATACCAATAATTCAAATCATAACCATTTACTTAATACATCCCACTTATATATCATACATATCACTCAACAAAAATATCCAACCCCAATTTCACATCATACTAAATTTTCCATAAACATATATTTTGGCATAACTTCATCACCATTAGCAAATATATCAACCATGATTCACATATAAACATATAATGAACTAAACATAAAAACCACAACCAAAACATATCCATCAACCACCTCACAAAATATACCGCAAATCATACATCTTAAATGAGCTACTTTCATGGCCGATTATGATTCATCATTAACACATCTCATTTTCAAATCATATAATCAGCATCACAAACATATCATCAAAACACAAATCATACATATCATATAATATGCATACCAAAATAAACTCCAACCATATCTAATATAACCAAAATTCGATCAAGCCTTGAAATCGAACCTAATAAAATAAACAAGCCATTTTCGCAAGGCTTAAATATATAAACATACCAAAGTCCAACATTTCCAAATATTATCTAGCCTATACATGCCATAGGTTCGAAATATAACTTATAAAGTACCAAAAATAGCTAATAGTGTGATAGACTTTGCTGACGATCCCCGAGCTTGAAACTTGACTCCAAAATCTATAAAACAGAGACAAACATACACATACAGTAAGCTATCATAGCTTAGTAAGTCATAAGCAAATTGTAACAATCCAATTTAGACCCTAGTCGGAATAGTGGTTTTGGGACCACAAATTTGAGTCAGACTTATATTTAAATAATATTTTCTGTGCTTGTGTTATGTGAATTAGCATGTGTGAAAGTTTCGTATGAAAATTTAATCATTTGTGTGATTAATTTGATAAAAAGACCTAATCACGTAAAATGTAAAAGTTGCTTGCTATTTGTTAAAAGTGTCGAATTGGCATGGCTTTTTAAGTATGAGTTCCTTATTATGTTAATAGACCATTGAAAGCATGAGTGGACATAAATGGCCTTATGTTTAATGATTTAATTGTTTTATAACAAAGGGTAAAATGGGAATTTAGTTAATATGATAATTATAATTAAACAAAAGCTTAAAATTTGGTTCATTTTCACTCATCCTTGACCAAAAAAAAAAAGGGGAAGAAAAAGAACATTAGACTTTCGGAACTTTGAGGTTGAAATTAAGTATGTGTTTTGATCCGTTTTTGATAATTTTTACGTTTTTGTAATCGTTGCTTGGAATACTATCAAGCCCATATATTAATTTTTGATTTTTTAATGATTTTGAAATGTGTCATTGATGGAACTATGAGTTTTGTGAAGTTAGTTGTTGATAAATGGAAGATATGTTTTGGATTAACATGTTTAGTCTTTGGATTTTTTGATGAATTTAATTAAAATTGGCTAAATTGTGAAAATTGTAAATTGAACGACTAAAATGTGATATAAATGAAATGTCTGGACTTCTATGAGAGCTATGAATATTCAGCGATGTACATGTCTAATGAAATTATGTGTATTTTGTAATTTTGTGAATTAGGGACTAAAGTGTCAAAATGTAAAAATATGAGGGCTACTTTACAAAATGCCCTAAATGTCTGTTTGTGGATTGAATTGAATGACTTCCTGAATAAAAGGGTTAATTTTGAATACATATAGATTAAGAAAAGAGGAATTCAAATTTAGACCGAGGAAAGTCGAAGATAATCGAGTAGATTATTCAAATCGACAATTCTGAGTACGAGGTAAGTTCGTATGGAATTAATGATATTATAGTCATCTTTTAATGCTTTGAAGAAGCATGAATTTTTATAGATGTTTTACTATGGTTTGAGTAAGTGGATAAATTGAAGGATTCAACACTAAGTGTGCGATTTGAAATAGCTGCGGTATAAATAGCACTAAGTGTGCAAAATGGAATAGCTTTGGCTATATGAGGCACTAAGTGTGCGATACTGATGTAGCCTCGACTATTTGAGATGGCATTAAGTGTGCGGGATCATTTTAGCTTCGGGTAATCATTAAAGCAGTAAGTGTGTGAATTCCTAAAGCGTGAAGAGACCTCGGAAAGAGTCAATGTATTCGAATGGGAGGTAAGAATGAAAATGAATAAATACGGGAAAGTTCAAGTATGTATGAAACCTATGTAGTAGATGATACTGTGTGTATAAAGCTTGATAAGTTGGTGTGACCATATTAATTTATAACATCCTGATTTTCGGATTTATTCGCGGTTTTCAATATTTTGTAAAGAGTTTTAAAATTTTGTATTTGGATGTGGAATTAATATTTTGAGTAGGTAAATGGGCTTGTCGAAGGCCCATGTGTTGGCCAAAAACCCGGTTGAATTTTTGAATTTTGGACTTAGGAGTTAGGGGTTCTGGCTAGATGGCCCTTGTATAGAGTTATGGGTAAATTGCATAACAAAAAGAGCTTTAGTAAAGTGGCAAGGGTGATGCCACTAAGCTCCTAAAAAGGTGGCGTGTGGAGCATTAGGGAAAGCATGGGATCGATTCCCTATGTTGACAAATAGATGCATTTATTTTTAAGTGCTGGAGGGGTAAGTGTTGGAGTCCAGGTGGATTCTACTAGAGGAGAGTTTGAATCAGTCTAAAAGCTTGGATTAAGGAGTGATAAGGGGAGAGATTTAAGGGCTTGGGAGAGAGGCTAGGAGTTGGCTGAATTTTGGGAATTGAAGAGGGAAAAATCGGCAGAGGGTTGTGAGGTTAGTATTTCGGCACCTAGGGTATTGAGTGGTGCCGTTCTTTTCTGCTCAGACATCACAAGGTTTTTCTTTTCTCTCTTCTTCCTCTCTAGCCGAAACTACCACTTCCCCTATTCTTCTTTTTCTATTTTTATTCTTCAAAACCATTCATCAATTCTGCTGTTCATCGATACTTTTGCTGAATCCATAACAGCCGAAATCTTGAACACACATTACAGGTACCGATTTCTTCAACGCCAAACCCTTTAACATTGTGTTTCCATTAATCAACAGTTATTTTTTTCTAAACTCTAGAGACCTATCGGCAATTCTACATCCAGGTTATAGTTTCATATTGTCATCTCCTTCATCACCCAAAAGCCGAAAAACCATAGATTTGGGGGGCTTATAGCCGAAACTTCAAAACCCCGGGAGTCAAGTTCTACCGGCTTTTGAAAGATAAATCTGCATCAGATTGCGTGGAGATCAAAAAGGAGTAAGGGGTAAGTGTTCATCATCTCAGATTTGGTCATATTTTACAAAGTTAGGAAAAGCCGAAGTCCCTAAAATCTAGGGAGGCTGTCGATTTGGGCATGTGGCTCTAAGGGTTTTTAACTGACATTTTTTGTCAATGATTAGTGTCTTCTTAAGTGTTGGATTGAAGGAGTGGGTTGTTGGAGCAATCAGATTCGGAGCTAGCTATCGATTTTGGCAGAAAGGTAAGGTTTTAAAGGCTTTTAGGAACATGGTTTGAGCATGGATGAGTAAGTTTTGGGGTTTAGTGATTTTGGTATGTAAATAAGAACTGTGCTAATCAATTGTAGGACATTGGAAGAGATCTCAGTAGCAGTCATTGCGAATCAGGTGTGTACCGAACACCCTTTCTTAGTTCAATTCGGCAAAAGCTGAAATGCCGAAATTCTAGCATTTCATGGGCTTATGAGTATGCGAATGCTCTTGAGACATAGAGTGATTGTTAGATCTAGCACCGCAAGGTGGTAAGTAAGTTTGTGTGACGTCTTAACATACTTCGGAAAAAGAGGGCCTCGATGGGCCAAAACTGGGCCCAATGGGCTTACGGTCCAATATGGGTAAGAGATGGGCAAATTAGCCTGTTAGTTAGATGGTGGAACCAAACTGCATAAAATTGTTGAAAATTACTGAAGTAGCTTGTGTAGTTGCTAAGTTACGAGAATTACCCCTAGAGAGTAAAATTACTGATATACCCCTAGGGTTTAAATTGGCTAAACTGCATGATTGATTAATACTGTATTTTACATGATATGCTTTTATTAATATCTGTTGCATGGGATTGGGGTATTGATGGAGGAAGTATTGAAAGTGGTTCACCCACGTACTGGAGGCTTTGCCTCAACTTACTGATATTTGAGCAGCGTTGCTGCAACTGTGGAGTGTAGGGCTGGGTGGGTTGAGATATTCCCCACATGGAGTGTAGGGCTGGTACGAGTGCAGTGTAGCAGTTGGTGGGTTGAGTAGTCTCCCCAGATGGGTTTGCATGCATTACTACTATTGTTACCTATGTTACTGAACTGGGCCTATGGGCCACACTGTTATGTAAAAAGGGGCTGAGGCCTTGCTACTGTATTCTGAAAAGGGCTTCGGTTCACTGTGTACTGTTATCTGGATAGGGCTTAGGCCCAATGGGCTCGAGCTGATTTGGGTTTTGGATGGGTTTCTGTATACAATAAGTTTTCCCAAACTCACCCCTTTTTCTTCCATCCTTGCAGGTGAGCCCTAGTTGGTGGACTTGGAGCTGGGCGGGATTTGGAGTGGCCACACGTTTTCTGCAAATTTGTTTTCTTCTGGTGAACTAGATTTTCCATATTTTCGTTTATGGTTTTGGGTTTTTTTGTAATAAGGCCGCTTAATTTTTTTTATGGTTTGGGTTGTTTCTTTATTATTTAATTCTATTATGATAAAACTGATCTATGATGACCAACGAAATAGATTACCTCTAGGACGCGTTTTCAAAAACACTAAGTGATTTCAAAATAACACGAATACAAGTAAGACTTTCGCTAAGCAAACGTTTTCAACCTTTTCTTAAGATGGACATAACCAAACGGTTTTCTCAAAATTATACGAGATGTTAGAGTGTGGCAATGGCGGTGTGCATGTCTAGGATTGGATCCGAAGGGAGCTTGGTACTTAAGCAGTCTGACGGACTCACCTCCTCTCTTTCCTAGTTTCCTACCTAGTGCACAGCTTCCATTCACTTTAACCTACTTTTAAAAGTGTCTTTTACAACACCAACTAAGTTTTTCCAAACTAAGTAATACGGCATGTTTTGAACACTTCGATGTGCGCATCAAATCCGGTCATAACGTCAAGGTCGAGTTTGGGGTGTTACATTTAGTGGTATCAGAGCCTGGTTGCAACAACTCAGCTATGGATCGGGTCCGAAAATCTTTTCAAAAAAAATAAAAAATAAAAAATAAAAAAATAAAGAGTTTTTCTATAAGTTTTTAAAATAAAAGTGTTTTCAAATCAAATCTTTTTATTTTCGGTAAACAAAAACATGGGTTTTTTAAAAAAATTTAAATGGACTGATAAGGAAGTGGCACACTGAATCCCCGGCACCAAGTCTGTAAGTGTTCTTTTTTCTGCTTTAAATATTTATATGGAACTGGACTGGAAATAATACTGTAGATAGTACTGAGCCTTAGAGATAGTGCTATTGATAATGTAGTATTAGGGCTACAAAACTGGGACCGTAGCTAAATTGTGATTGCGCGAAAATAACTCTGAAACTCTATCTGTTCATAAGACATTCTGTAATAAACAGTGAAACCAGTAAACTAATGTCATAAAATTCATAATCAGATAAATAGTTATGTGTTCAAGGGTTACTCGGGGAAGAGGCCGTGGTTGAGGCCGAGGTAGCACTCAAGCTGGATCTGCATCATCTGAACACATACCAGCTGGCGAGGCACGTCCACCACCGGTTAATGAAAATGGGCCGTATGACCGGGCCGTACGGGATGACACTTTGTCTCAGGCCATGTTGAGGGTTTTGGAAAGGGTGGCCGGAGCTAACATCGGGCCCATGAATAGGGGGTCCATTTCTGAACGACTTCGGGCCAACGGAGTTGAGATTTTTAGGGGCGTATCTGGAGTGGCACCAAATGTGGCTGAGTACTGGTTGGAAGCCACAGAGCAGATCATGGATGACCTAGACTGCTCAGTAGAACAGAAGTTGAAAGGGGCGGTGTCGTTGTTGCGGGATGAAGCGTATCAGTGGTGGATTACTGTGAGAGAGGGTACCCCAGCTGAGAGGGTAACATGGGAGCTGTTCAAACAGACCTTTAAGGCAAAATATGTTGGAGCTAGCTGTGTGGATGCACGCAGAAAGGAGTTCTTGAATCTGACTCAGGGAAATAAGACCATTGCTGAATATAAGGCGAAGTTTCTACGATTGAGTCGGTATGCTAATGGCATCGTTTCCACCGAATACAAGCGCAGCGTTCGTTTTGAGGATGGCCTCAGAGATGAGTTAAGGGTGCTCATAGCTCCGCAGAGAGAGCGAGATTTTGCTGCACTGGTAGAGAAGGCTAAGATAGCCGAGGAGGTGAAGTAAACCGAACGGAAGAATCGTGATAAGGATCAGAATTGGTTCAAGAGGGATGCTGGACCTGTGGGTGCTGCAAATCGAAATGTTAAGAGAGCTAGATGGAGGAACCGGTTCGAGTAGTTCCGGTGAACACAGGTAGATCGCAAGCTTGTGGGGATTGCAGCAGAATGCATCAAGGAGAGTACTGGAAGCGTTCTGGGGCTTGTCTTCATTGTGGGTCTAAGGAGCATAGGATTAAGGATTGTCCTAGGAGGGCCACTCAAGCTCAGGGGGCCGAACGAGGGGCTGAGCGACCGGCTCAACCTGTGAGGGATGGACCGCCGCTGCCAAGAGGTCGTGGACAAGGTCGTGGTGGTAATGGCTGTGGACGTGGGGCACTTGGCAGGGGTATTGGTAACGCGGATGCTCGTCAGCCAGCTTTGGTGTATGCTGCTCGTCGCCGCGAGGAGGGTGACGCACCTGATGTCATAACTGGTACATTTTTTATATATGGTGTACCTTATACTGCTCTGATTGATGTGGGATCAACCCATTTATATGTGGCATATAACATTTCTGGGGCACTGGGAGTGCACTTCGAGGAGACTGTGTGTGGGGTGTCTGTGATAAGTACTTTAGGTCATTCGGTTAAGGTAGAGAAACTCTTCAAGGAGGTGCCTTTGGAGATTCAAGGCGAGGTTTTCTGTGGGGATTTGATGGAGTTACCGCTTGAAGAATTCGATTTGATACTAGGGATGGATTGGTTGACCAAGCATAAGGCAACTTTGGATTGTGCAGCTAAGAGGATGGTGTTAAGGACTGTCAATGATGAAGAGGTAATGATTATTGGAGAATGGAGGGATTACTTATCCAATGTAGTATCGGCGTTGAGGGCTGAGAAACTGATGCGCAAGGGGTGCGAGGCATATCTGGCTTTGGTAAGCCAAGCAGAAACTGAGGATCGGACTGTGGAGACCATCAGAACTGTTAGGGAATTCCGGGATGTCTTTCCGGAAGAGCTTCCTGGATTACCTTCGAATCGAGAAGTCGAGTTTGGAATCGATTTGTTGCCGGGAACAGCTCCAGTATCTATTGCACCCTATAGGATGGCACCGAAGGAGTTAGTGGAACTGAAGGCTCAAATTCAAGAGTTGTTAGATAGAGGCTTTATTAGGCCTAGTGTGTCTCGTAAGGGAGCACCGGTCCTGTTTGTGAAGAAAAAGGACAGAACGATGCGCCTGTGCATCGATTATCGCTAGTTGAACAAACTGACGATTAAGAATAAGTACCCACTACCAAGGATTGACGATCTATTGGATCAACTGAGGGGAGCTTCGGTATTCTCCAAAATCGATCTTCGTTCTGGATACCATCAGCTAAGGGTAAAAGAAGGGGATATTCATAAGACAGCATTTCGAACTCGATATGGACATTATGAGTTTGTGGTCATGCCGTTTGGGCTGACGAACGCACCTGCAGCTTTTATGGATCTGATGAATCGAGTATTCCAACCTTACTTGGATCGGTTCGTAGTCGTCTTTATCGACGATATCCTGGTATACTCTGAAACGGAGGCGAAGCATGATGAGCATCTTCGTACTGTGCTGCAAGTGTTAAGGGAAAAGGAGCTCTATGCAAAATTCAGCAAGTGTGAATTCTGGTTGAGGGAGGTAACCTTCCTAGGGCATGTGGTCTCTGCCGAGGGGATTAAGGTGGATCCTCGTAAAATTGAAGCGATTCTGGAATGGAAGCCACCTAGGTCAGTATCGGAAATTCGGAGTTTCCTAGGGTTGGCAGGTTACTACAGAAGGTTTGTGAAGGGTTTCTCGGTGATGGCGGCACCCTTGACAAAACTCATAAGGAAATGAGTACCATTTGTCTGGACTGAGAAACAACAAAAAGCTTTTGATCAGTTGAAAAAAGTATTGACCGAACCGCCAGTGTTGATTCAACCGGTGTCCGATAAGGACTTTACTGTATACAGCGATGCGTCGCATGTGTGGTTAGGTTGCGTACTGATGCAAGAGGGCAAGGTGGTCGCTTATGCATCGCGGCAGCTTAAGGCTCATGAGGTGAATTACCCTACGCATGATTTGGAGCTAGCAGCGGTGATTTTTGCGTTAAAAATTTGGAGACACTACTTATATGGGGAAAAGTGCATCATATACACAGATCATAAGAGCCTAAAGTATTTGTTGACTCAGAATGAGTTGAACCTTAGGCAACGAAGATGGGTGGAGTTGTTTAAAGACTACGACTGGTTGATAGAGTACCACCCAGGAAAGGCTAATGTGGTGGCGGATGCGTTGAGTCGAAGGGTTGTTACTGATTTGAGAGTCTTGTTCGCACGATTAAGTCTGTACAACAATGGAAGCTTGTTGGCAGAACTGCAAGTAAGGCCTACTTGGACTGAGCAGATTAAGGAAAAATAGTTGAAGGACGATTCATTAGCTCTTCGGTTCCAGCAAGTTAAGAATGGTGAGAATGAGGATTTTGGGTTGAACACTGAAGGAGTTCTGTGCTTTCGTGGAAGGGTTTGTATTCCAAAGGACCCTGAATTGAGGCAGTTAATTCTAAAAGAGGCACATGGTTGACTTTGTGCCATGCATCCTTGGGGGAATAAGTTATATCGAGACTTGCGAGAGGTGTACTGGTGGCCCGGATTAAAACGAGAGGTGACTGAATTTGTTGGGAAATGTCTGACGTGCCAGCAGGTTAAGGCTGAGCACTAATTGCCTTCGGGATTACTGCAACCTGTGAAAATTCCGCTATGGAAGTGGGAAAGAGTAACAATGGACTTTGTGAGTGGGTTACCTTTGACACCCACCAAGAAAGATTCAGTGTGGGTGGTTGTGGATAGGTTAACAAAATCTGCTCATTTCATACCTGTTCGTACCGACTACTCTCTGCAAAAGTTGGCCAAGTTATATGTGGCGGAGGTAGTGCGACTGCATGGGGTGCCAGTGTCGATAATTTCTGATCGAGACCCTAGGTTTACATCTCAGTTTTGGCGGAAGTTGCAGGAAGCGTTGGGTACACGATTGGATTTTAGCACCGCTTTTCACCCACAGACAGATGGACAGTCAGAAAGGGTTATTCAGGTTCTGGAAGATATGTTGAGAGGTTGTATCATTGATTTTAGTGGAAGTTGGGAGGACTACTTACCATTGGCGGAGTTTACCTACAATAACAGCTATCAAGCAAGTATTCAGATGGCACCATATGAAGCGCTCTATGGGCGAAGATGTCGTACTCCGACGTGTTGGACAGAGTTGGGTGAACGACGAGTGCTTGGACCGAAATTGGTGGCAGACACTGAAAGCAAGGTTAGGCTGATAAGGGATCGGTTAAAGAAAGCATCTGATAGACAGAAATCGTATGCGGATCTGAAGCGCAAATCGATTGAGTTCGCTGTTGGGGATATGGTTTTCTTGAAGGTTTCCCCTTGGAAGAAAATTTTGAGATTTGGTAAGAAGGGTAAGTTAAGACCACGGTTTATTAGGCCTTACCGAATTGTTAAGCGGGTTGGACCAGTGGCTTATCAGCTAGAGTTACCACCAGAACTGCATCGTATCCACGATGTTTTTCATGTATCCATGCTGAGGCGGTATCGATCTGACCCAACTCATATCATACCAGTTGCGAAAATCGAGGTACAGTCAGATTTAACTTTCGAGGAGGAACCTGTGCAAATACTTGATCATGACGTCAAGGTGTTGAGAAGGAAATCAGTTCCACTAGTGAAAGTACTTTGGAGGAACCATGGTAAGGAAGAAGCTACTTGGGAGACTAAGGAGGCTATGCGTCAACAGTACCCTCAACTGTTCTGATAAGGTAAAATTTCGAGGTCGAAATTTCTTTAAGGAGGGTAGAGTTGTAACATCCTGATTTTCGGATTTATTCGCGGTTTTCAATATTTTGTAAAGATTTTAAAAATTTTGTATTTGGATGTGGAATTAATATTTTGAGTAGGTAAATGGGCTTGTAGAAGGCCCATGTGTTGGCCAAAAACCCTGTTGAATTTTTCAATTTTGGACTTAGGAGTTAGGGGTTCTGGCTAGATGGCCCTTGTATAGAGTTATGGGTAAATTGCATCACAGAAAGAGCTTTAGTAAAGTGGCAAGGCTGACGCCACTAAGCCCCTAAAAAGGTGGCATCTGGAGCATTGGGGAAAGCATGGGATCGATTCCCTGTGTTGACAAATAGATGCATTTATTTTTAAGTGCTGGAGGGGTAAGTGTTGGAGTCCAGGTGGATTCTACTAGAAGAGAGTTTGAATCAGTCTAAACGCTTGGATTAAGGAGTGATAAGGAGAGAGATTTAAGGGATTGGGAGATAGGCTAGGAGTTGGCCAAATTTTGGGAATTGAAGAGGGAAAAATCGGCAGAGGGTTATGAGGTTAGTATTTCGGCACCTAGGGTATTGAGTGGTGCCGTTCTTTTCTGCTCAAACATCACAAGGTTATTCTTTTCTCTCTTCTTCCTCTCTAGCCGAAACTACCACTTCCCCTATTCTTTTTTTCTATTTTTCTTCTTCAAAACCATTCATCAATTCTGCTGTTCATCGATACTTTTGCCGAATCCATAAAAGCCGAAATCTTGAACACACATTACAGGTACCGATTTCTTCAACGCCAAACCCTTTAACATTGTGTTTCCATTAATCAACGATTATTTTTTCTAAACTCTAGAGACCTGTCGGCAATTCTACATCCAGGTTATAGTTTCATATTGTCATCTCCTTCATCACCCAAAAGCCGAAAACCATAGATTTGGGGGGCTTATAGCCGAAACTTCAAAACCCTGGGAGTCGAGTTCTATCGGCGTTTGAATGATAAATCTGCATCAGATTGCGTGGAGATCAAAAAGGAGTAAGGGGTAAGTGTTCATCATCTCAGATCTGGTCATATTTTACAAAGTTAGGAAAAGCCGAAGTCCCTAAAATCTAGGGAGGCTGTTGATTTGGGCATGTGGCTCTAAGGGTTTTTAACTGACGTTTTCTGGCAATGATTAGTGTCTTCTTAAGTGTTGGATTGAAGGAGTGGGTTGTTGGAGCAATCGGATTCGGAGCTAGCTATCGATTTTGGCAAAAAGGTAAGGTTTCAAAGGCTTTTAGGAACATGGTTTGAGCATGGATGAGTAAGTTTTGGGGTTTAGTGATTATGGTATGTAAATAAGAACTGTGCTAATCAATTGTAGGACATCGGAAGAGATCTCAGTAGCAGTCGTCGCGAATCAGGTGTGTACCGAACACCCTTTCTTAGTTCAATTCGGCAAATGTCGAAATTCCGGCATTTCATGGGCTTGTGAGTATGCGAATGCTCTCGAGACATAGAGTGATTGTTAGATCTAGCACCCCAAGGTGGTAAGTAAGTTTGTGTGACGTCTTAACGTATTTCGGAAAAAGAGAGCCTCGATGGGCCAAAACTGGGCCCAATGGGCTTACGGACCAATATGGGTAAGAGATGGGCAAATTAGCCTGTTAGTTAGATGGTGGAACCAAACTGCATAAAACTGTTGAAAATTACTGAAGTAGCTTGTGTAGTTGCTAAGTTACGAGAATTACCCCTAAAGAGTAAAATTACCGATATACCCTTAGGGTTTAAATTCGCTAAACTGCATGATTGATTAATACTGTATTTTACATGATATGCTTTTATTAATATCTATTGCATGGGATTGGGGTATTGATGGAGGAAGTATTGAAAGTGGTTCACCCACGTACTGGAGGCTTTGCCTCAACTTACTGATATTTGAGCAGCGTTGCTGCAACTGTGGAGTGTAGGGCTGAGTGGGTTGAGATATTCCCTACATGGAGTGTAGGGCTGGTACGGGTGCAGTGTAGCGGTTGGTGGGTTGAGTAGTCTCCCCAGATGGGTTTGCATGTATTACTACTATTGTTACCTATGTTACTGAACTGGGCCTATGGGCCACACTGTTATGTAAAAAGGGGCTAAGGCCTTGCTACTGTATTCTGAAAAGGGCTTCGGTTCACTGTGTACTGTTATCTGGATAGGGCTTAGGCCCAATGGGCTCGAGCTGATTTGGGCTTTGGATGGGTTTCTGTATACATTGAGTTTTCCCAAACTCACCCCCTTTTCTTCCATCCTTGCAGGTGAGCCCTAGTTGGTGGACTTGGAGCTGGGCGGGATTCGGAGTGGCCACATGTTTTCTGCAAATTCGTTTTCTTCTGGTGAACTAGATTTTCCATATTTTCATTTATGATTTTAGGTTTTTTTGTAATAAGGCCGCTTAATTATTTTTATGGTTTGGGTTGTTTCTTTATTATTTAATTCTATTATGATAAAACTGATCTATGATAACCAACGAAATAGATTAGCTCTAGGACGCGTTTTCAAAAACACTAAGTGATTTCAAAATAACACGAATACAAGTAAGACTTCCACTAAGCAAACGTTTTCAACCTTTTCTTAAGATGGAAACAACCAAACAATTTTCTCAAAATTATACGAGATGTTAGAGTGTGGCAATGGCAGTGTACATGTCTAGGATCGGATCCGAAGGGAGCTTGGTACTTAAGCAGTCCGACGGACTCACCTCCTCTCTTTCCTGGTTTCCTACCTGGTGCACAGCTTCCATTCACTTTAACCTACTTTTAAAAGTGTCTTTTACAACACCAACTAAGTTTTTCCAAACTAAGTAATACGGCATGTTTTGAACGCTTCGATGTGGCGCATCAGATCCGGTCATAACGTCTAGGCCGGGTTTGGGGTGTTACATAATTTGTGATGGAATCGAATTGATAAATGATTTGAGAACTACTAAGTGTCTATTAGATGATGATGTATTGTATTATATAAAATGTTGATTATATTTAGTACGAGCTTACTAAGCTTTTGAAAGCTTACTTTGTGTGTGTTTCATTGTTTTATAAATATCGAAGCTACTATGAGCTCGGCGATCATCGAGGATTGTCACCACACTATCGAACCTCGTTTTGGTACTTTTAAAATGTATAAAGTATGGCATGTATAGGGTAGAAGTGTTTGGATTATGTTTTGTGATGTATATATTTGGATGTGTGATATGGCTAGCTTGTGTTTAAACTTATGGTTGGGAATATTATATGGTATGTTTTGAATGACCAAAAGAAATGGTCAATGTTGATAAGTTTTAGTAAGTTTTGAGGATGAGATTGAATGATGTATTGAGAAATATGTTATGGTATGATTTTAGTTAGATTTGTTTTGATTTAGTTGATGAATTGAGTTGGGAATGTGGTTTGCAATGATATATCATGAATGGCTTATGTTTTGGTTGTGAATTAGTTATAAATGTTGTGCAAATATGCTTAGTTTGGTGCTTGTAGGTTTGACCCAATTGGGGTGGCAAGTTGGCTATTCAACTGGCCTATTTTTGTCCACACAAGCAGCAACACAGGCGTGTGTCTCAGCCTGTGTGACACACGGTGACGTTCCACGATCGTGTGTCCACTAGGGTACCCTACGAATTAAAGTCAGTATACCCTCCAGTTTTGACACGGCCTAGACACACGGGCGTGTCTATTGGTCGTGTGTCTCACAAGGGCTGGCACACGGGCCTGTGGTCGACCGTGTGGCCAAGTTAGTAGCCTCCTTAATTTTCACATAGCCTGGAACACAGGCGTGTCTTGAGGCCGCGTGGACAAGTCAGTATGTATGCCCTGTTTCGCCACGGCTTAAACACACGGGCATGTCTTATGCTATGTGATGCACACGGCCTATTCACAAGGGCATGTGACCTTTGAAAAGGTTGAAAATTTTTCTAAGTTTTGAAACTTTCATATGATATCAATTTAGTCCCGAATGTATGATTTTGACTTTGTATGCTCGTTTTAAATTCATATTGAATATTGAATATGAATAACTTTATTTCTAAAGCTGAACATTAGGTGCCGTCTAGTTTGTTACAACCGATTATGGTTCCAGAATGGAAATGAGAGTGACAATGGATTTTGTTTTAGGTTTGCCCCTATTTTTGAGAAAGAAAGATGCAATCAGGGTTGTAGTTGATAGATTGACGAAATCTACTCATTTTATTTCGGTTCGATCCGATTACTCGCTTGATAAATTAGCTGAGTTACACATTTAGATTGCATGGTGTGCCATTGTTTATAGTGTCAGATAGAGATCCGAGATTTACTTCACGATTCTGGAAGAAGTTACAAGATACTCTAGGTACGAAATTGCATTTCAGTACTGCTTTTCACCTGGAAATGAACGGTCAATCCGAGCGGATTATTCAGATATTCGAGGATATGTTGAGATGTTGCATTCTTGAGTTTGAAGGTACGTGGGAACAGTATATGCCTTTGATTGAATTCGCTTACAATAATAGCTTTCAATTGAGTATTAAAATGGCACCTTACAAGGCTTTATATTGTCGCAAATACCGTACAACTTTATATTGGACTAATTTCAGTGAAAATAAGATACACGAGGTTGATTTGATAAAAGAAACTAAACAGAAGGTGAAAGTGATCAGAGATAGTTTGAACATAGCTTCCGATCATAAAAAATCTTATGTAGACTTGAAAAGAAAAGACATTGAGTTTGAGATTAGCGACAAAGTGTTTGTGAAAGTATCTCTGTGGAAGAAAGAGCTTCGGTTTTGTAGAAAAGACAAATTGAGTCTGAGGTTCATCGAGCCATATGACAATACCGAGCGTATCAGGCCGGTAGCATATAGATTGTTGTTTCCACCATAGTTAGAAAAGATTCATGATGTGCTTCATGTATCGATGCTTTGACGGTACAGATCTGATCCTTCGCATGTGATTCCTCCGTCTCAGATTGAAATTTAGTCTGATATGACTTATGAAGAAGAACCGATCCTTATCTTAGCTTGCGAAGTTAAAGAACTAAGAAATAAGAGAATTTTGTTAGTGAAAGTGATGTGGCATCAGCACGGTATTGAAAAGGCCATGTGAGAACCTGAAGATGCTATGAGACAATAATATTCGAATTTGTTCAACGATAAGATTTTTGGGGACGAAAATCCCTAAGGGGGAAAATTGTAACAGTTTGGTTTAGACCCTATTCGGAATAGTGGTTTTAGGACCACAAATATGAGTTAGAACTATATTTAAATAATATTTTCCGTGCTTATGTTATGTGAATTAGCATGTGTGAAAGTTTCGTACGAAAATTTAATCGTTTGTGTGCTTAATTTGGTAAAAGGACCTAATCGCGTAAAAAGTAAAAGTTGCTTGCTATTTGTTAAAAGTGTGGAATTGACATGGCTTTTTAAGTATGAAGTCCTTATTATGTTAGTAGACCATTGAAAGCATGAGTGGACATAAATGGCCTTATGTTTAATGATTTAATAGTTTTATAATAAAGGGTAAACTGGGAATTTAGTTAATATGATAATTATAAAAAAACAAAAGCTTAAAATTTGGTTCATTTTCACTCACCCTTGACCAAAAATACAAGAAAAAGGAAAAGAAAAAGAACATTAGGATTTCGACACTTTCAGGTTGAAATTAGGTATGTGTTTTGATCCATTTTTTTATAATTTCTAAGTTTTTGTAATTGTTGCTTTGAATTCTATCAAGCCCATGTCTCAATTTCTGATTTTGTTGATGATTTTGAAATGTACCATTGATGAAACTATGAGTTTTGTGAAGTTAGTTGTTGATAAATGGAAGATATGTTTTGGGTTAACATGTTTTGTCTTTGAATTTTTGATGAATTTGAGTAAAATGGGCTAAATTGTGGAAATTGTAAATTGAACGACTAAAATGTGAAATAAATGAAATGTGTTGACTTGTATGAAAGCTATGAATATTCGATGATGTACATGTCTAATGAAATTATGTGTATTTTGTGATTTTGTGAATTAGGGAATAAAGTGTCAAAATGTAAAAATGTGAGGGCTAGTTTGCAAAATGCCTTAAATGTATGTTTTTGGATTGAATTGAATGACCTGGTGAATAAAAGGGTTAATTTTGAATACATATAGATCAAGAAATAAGAAATTTGGATTTAGACTGAGGAAAGTCGAAGATAATCGAGTAGACAATTCAAATCGACAATTCCGAGTACGAGGTAAGTTCGTATGGAATAAATGATATTATACTCATCTTTTAATGCTTTGAAGATGCATGAACTGTATAGATGTTTTACTATGGTTTGTGTAAGTGGATAAATTAAATTTTTTCAGCACTAAGTGTGCGATTTGAAATAGTTGCGGTTATAAATAGCACTAAGTGTGCAAAATGGAATAGCTTTGGCTATATAAGGCACTAAACGTGCGATACTGATGTAGCCTCGGCTGTTTGAGATGGCACTAAGTGTGTGGGATCATTTTAGCTTCGTCTAATCATTAAAGCACTAAGTGTGCGAATTCTTAAAGCGTGAAGAGACTTCAAAAAGAGTCAATGTATTCGAATGAGAGGTAAGAATGAAAATAAATAAATACGGGAAAGTTCAGGTATGTACGAAACCTATGTAGTAGATGATACTGTGTGTATAAAGCTTGATAAGTTGCTATGAACATATTAATTTGTGATGGAATAGAATTGATAAATGATTGGAGAATTACTAAGTGTCTATTAGATGATGATGTATTGTATTATATAAAATGTTGATTATATTTATTACAAGCTTACTAAGCTTTTGAAAGCATACTTTGTGTGCGTTTTCTTTGTTTTATAGATATTGAAGCTACTGTGAGCTCGGGGATCGTCGAGGATTGTCACCACACTATCAAACCTTGTTTTGGTACTTTTGAAATGTTTTTAGTAAAGTATGGCATGTATAGGCTAGAAGTGTTTGGATTATGTTTTGTGATGTATATATTTAGCCATGTGTGATGGCTAGCTTGTGTTTAAACTTATGGTTGGGAATATTATATGGTATGTTTTGAATGACCAAAAGAAATGGTCAATGTTGATAAGTTTTGGTAAGTTTTGAGCATGAGATTGAATGATGTATTGAGAAATATGTTATGGTATGATTTTAGTTAGATTTGTTTTGATTTAGTTGATGAATTGAGTTGGGAATGTGGTTGGCAATGATATATCATTAATGGCTTATGTTTTGGTTGTGAATTAGTTATAAATGTTGTGAAATATGCTTAGTTCGGTGCTTGTAGGTTTGACCCAATTGGGGTGGCAAGTTGGCTATTCAAGTGCCTATTTTTGTCCACACGGGCAGCGACACAGGCGTGTGTCTAAACCTGTGTGACACACGGTGACGTTACACGATCGTGTGTCCACTAGGGTACCCTACGAATTAAAGTCAGTATACCCTCCAATTTTGACACGGCCTAGACACACGAGCGTGTCTATTGGTCGTGTGTCTCATAAGGGCTAGCACATGGGCGTGTGGTCGACCGTGTGGCCAAGTCAGTAGTCTCCTTAATTTTCACACGGCCTGGAACACAGGCGTGTCTTGAGGCCGTGTGGATAAGTCAGTCTATATGCTCTGTTTCGCCACGGCTTAGACACACGGGCATGTCTTATGCTATGTGATGCACACGGCCTATTCACAAGGGCGTGTGACCTTTGAAAAGGTTGAAAATTTTTCTAAGTTTTGAAACTTTCATATGATATCAATTTAGTCCCGAATGTATGATTTTGACTTTGTATGCTCGTTTTAAATTCATATTGAATATGAATATCTTATATTATTGAAATTAGATGGTATTTGATATATGATTGCTTTGAACTGAGTTATAAGTTCGATAATGCCTCTTAATCTATTTCGGGGACGGTTATGGATTAGGGGTGTTACACAAATAAATAATTCAATGACGATATCAACTCAATTTAACCAAACCAATTTATAATATCATAATCACATTTAATTTCAAGCTTACAATTTCATATACAACATATACTTCCATATATATTTTTTACCTTGGCCGAATATATATATCTATTATCAGTGTAACATTCAATTTCAAAACCATAGTAACATTATATAACTGAATAGATATACACTCATAAGCATATACTCTAGAATCAAAATTTAATATCACATATTTATACATAACATATGGCCGAATATACCATACTAATACACATATATTTACATTAGCATTATATATAATTTGCATCCTATCTCAAATAACCAACTTACCTTATCTCCAAATAGGTAATCAACTATCACATACCTGGTCACTTTAGCTTGTTTTACACATTCGATCACAACTTATCATTTCCTGTTGAACCATTCCGAATTGAATAGGATACTTGGATAATCACACATATCGTACAATGCCAACGTCCCAGAGGTGGTCTTACATGTAATTACATATCGATGCCACTGTCCCAGACAGGGACTTACTTGCACACATAATTCGGAATCACATATCGATGCCAACGTATTAAACGTGGTCTTACTCAAACACATATATCAAAATCACATATTGATGCCAACATATTAAATGTGCTCTTACTTGCACACATATATCGAAATCAAATATCGATGCCAACGTATTAAACATGGTCTTACTCGCACACATATATCGAAATCACATATCGATGCCAACGTATTAAACGTGGTCTTACTCGTAACATATATCGATGCCATGGTCTTACTCGCACATCACATATTGGAATCGTATGTCATGACATATGTATCCTAGCTATTCATAAGGTTCATACGGGGCATCCGAGCGTCATAACTAGGTCGAAACAAATTTGTAATATAGCTCCCTAGCATATACACATTCGGCTAACAACATATATACTTCACAAAATTCATTTCAGCATAATAAACTTGTATTTATTTAAAATAAACAACATCTATTTGCTTATAAACTTACCTCAGACAACGAAAATCGGAACGAGATTACTAATCGACAACTTTAGTTTTTCCCCGATCCAAATCCAATTTCTTTGGTTCTTGATCTTGAATCAAGCTTGCTAATGGTCAAACCCTTGAAGGTTTTGTTTCTTTTATTTTTTTTATTCGGCAAGAACAAAACATTATGCATGCTTATTTTAATTTTTATGTTTTATTATATACATGTTATTACATATTTTACATAATTAACCTTTAACTTAAAATATAAAGCCATTATATATGTGACAGCCCAAAGTTGACCCTAGTCGGGAAGTGGTTTCGGGACCGCTAAACCGAGTCACCGAAATGTTTGAATGTGATACTTATTGTGTAGAATATGTAATTATGAATGTGTGAAAATTTCAAGCTTCAATTTGGTTGATTTCATGTGAATTTAGTCAATAGGACTTATGTGAGAAAATTCTAAAATGTGATAGGTCAATGTGTGAGGACCTACTAGTGCATGTGGACAAAGGGGGGACTTGCATGTCAAATTCCCCCCCCTAATGAGTAGTGGCCGGCCATGACAAGGAAGGATGGGCAAAACATGTCATGAAACATGTTTTGTTAGTGGAAGAATAAAATAAGGAGTATGGGTAATAAAGAAATGGAAAACAAAAGAAAAAAAAATGTGTGTGTGGTGTTTGTCCCCCCATTGCCGTGAGCTAAACAAGAGAAAGGGGGAATTTTGTTCATCCTTTTCTAATCTTCATGCTTGCCAAAAACTAGAAAGAAAAACAAAGAAAAATTTTCTCATCCTTTGGTTCATCCTTGGCCAAAAATTTTAAGGAGGAAAGAAGAAGAAAGGTGAAGAGATTCGGCCATGCATGTAGCTAGGCTAAGGTATGTTTGATGATGTTCCATGAGAGGCATGCATGTTTTAGTTGTTAGCTTGAGTTCTACCTAACCCATGGTCTAAATCTTGCTATGTGATGGAAATGGCACTTGACCATGGATGAATCATTCTTGGTTGATGTTTGATGTTGTGGTGATGAGGCATGAGGATGAGTTAAGATTCGGCCTAGGTGGAGGTTGTGTTAATGCCATTGCATGCAAAATATGAAGCTTGTTAATGATGCATGTGATGATGGCTTGATGATTCTTGAACCTCCTTTTTAGCATTTTTTGTTGTGTGAGCACATATGTGCATTGGTTGCTAAATGGAGAAGAATCGGCTAGCAAGATGTGTGCTAAGGCCGAATGTAACTTTGCATGTTAATGAGCAATGCATGTGTTAAATTGATGAAAAGGGGGAGGATGCTTTACTAGTGTGTACATGTGTGTATTAAGTGTTGAAATCGACCCCAAAAATGGACATGCATATTCGGTCAAGGGCAAGAAATTAGCTAATATGTGGTGTTGATGCATGATTTTTGCATGTATGAGACTTTAATGTCTAATGTATAAATATGGGCTAAGTGCCTTGTGTTCATCTTTTGATGCCTAAAATGATGAAATCAATTTATTTGTTTGATTAAGCTCAAGAGCAAAGGGGAAATAAAACCGATAAAGGGAAGGAAAAAGTGGTTGAATAGCTAGCGGAATCATTCGACAACACCCGAGGTAAGTTCTTGAGTAAGAGAGCTTAAATTTCGATGTGATTAAATCATGCTCTATGTGTGGCTATTGAGCCGAATGTGCAAGGACAATATGTGCCTTGTGTTTGAGTTTCGTAAACGAAAATGAAATATGAATGTGCTATGAATTATTGTTAGATGTGCATGATTAATTGAATGCTGTCCGGGCTAAGTCCCGAAGGCTTTTTGCTAAGTGAATATATCCGGATTAAGATCCGAAGGCCTTTGTGCGAGATACTAAATCCGGGTTAAGTCCCGAAGGCATTCGTGCGAGTTATTAAATCCGGGTTAAGTCCCGAAGGCATTCGTGCGAGTTATTAAATCCGGGTTAAGTCCCGAAGGCATTCGTGCGAGTTGTTAAATCCGGGTTATGTCCCGAAGGCATTGTGTGAGTTACTAAAACCGGGCTATGTCCCGAAGGCATTTGAACGAGGAGCTATATCCGGTTAAATCCCGAAGGTACGTGATTTGGTAATGAATGAGCTTGCTGTAAAATTCCAGCGATTACTCGAAAAACATCCCAATATGGGGATATGTTACGTATGTGTTGAATTTAATCGAGCCCTTACAAATAAATGTTCGCTCAGTTGATAAACGAGCTACCGGCCTTCGGCCAAGTTAGTTTATTGTATGTACATAATGGTTGTTAATGTTGTGAAGCAAGTTTGATATCGGTAAATTGCGTATTATGAAATATTCCGTTTAGCTAAATGTGTGCTATTCTTTGTGCATGCTGGAATTCCTTGCTCAAACTTACTAAGCATAAATTGCTTACTCGTTACATTGCTCCTCTGTTTTATAGATTTTTGGTTCTCCAGCTATCGGACTCGGGATCTTGAAGTCGAAGTCGCCCACACTATCAAAGGCTCTTTTGGGTACTATTTTGGTTGAATTTTGTTATGGCATGTATAGGACTACCCATTGTTGTCTTTCGAGTACTTTATGAAATGTATAAGTGTACAGCCATGCGAAGATGGCTTGTAGAAGTGGAGTATGGCATTAGACCATTCGTATTTATGAATGTATAGATGGTTTCATGATGTAACTATGTTGGAATGGAAGTGTTGAGCAAATGATCAGCCAGTAGAATGGCTAAGTATGATCATATGTGGGCTTATGTATGACAAGGCCCTAGTTGGTCCATGAAACCCCAAATTAGGTAAGGTTCACTTTGAAAACAGAAGCTGATAGCAGCAGTGGTGTGTATTGGAAAAATCACAAGAATTCGTAGGAGTGGAATTAAATAGTGAATAAATTATGTAATCGAACCTTGATGAATCTACTTTCATATGGAAGTAACGAAACAATTATAGGAACAGTACAGAAAGAGATATTCGGGTTCTTGTGGAACAGGGCCAGAACAGTTTCTGGATTCACTGTTCCGCTTTTGGAAATTCACTATAAATTGACCAGAGATAATTAGGGGTCATACCATATATGTATGGATTCCTCTCTGAGTCTAGTCTCCATAGAAACAAACGGCATCAGTATTGAAGCTCTGTGCAGAGAGATATCCCAGTGGTAATGGGAAAAGGTCAGTGTAGTCGACCCCTGTAACATGGGAGACTTTGACTAATAAACTGTACTAGTTGGCCTGACCAAAAATTCTAGAAAAAAATCCATAGGTGGGGACATGAGTCTAGTTTCAGGGAAAAATCACAAAACTTATTTTTGAGTTGTGAAACTCAAGATATGATTTTTGAAGCGACTAGTACTCAGACTGGGCAGTGTCTGGAAAAATTTTTCAAAGTTTGTTAACATCTCGTGTCCGACTCCGGTGTCGGTCTCGGGTTCGGGGTGTTACATTTTATTGGTATCAGAGCCAGGTTTAGTCGATTCTAGGACTACCGTAATGTTTTGGGTCTAGCTATACATGCCATTTTATGTGATTACTTGATAGTGTGGTGATTTCCGACAATTGTAAATGTGTTTATTTATAGTAATGGATCCCGATCGTGACCGAGAGGTAGCTGATGATCTTGAGAGTGTAGCACCTGCTCCCGCACAAGGGACAGTGCCGGCAAACTCTCAACCTAATGCTAGTAATCAGAATGATGAAGCTAGACAAGCATTCTATAGCGTGATGAATGATTGGTTTAACCAATACATTCGAACTAATATGGCTGTTCCACAACCTCCATTCCCGAACAAATACTACCCCCGCACCTACAATACCGCCGGTAACGGACCAAATAAGGTCACATAAGCCCCAGTTGACAGAATCCGAAAACATGGGGCTACTGAATTTAAGGCTATGGATAGCGATGATGCCGAGCAAGCTGAATTTTGGCTGGACAACACTATCCGGGTACTCGATGAGCTATCTTGTACACCCGATGAATGCCTAAAGTGTGCTATCTCCTTGCTACGTGATTCTGCCTACTATTGGTGGAGTACTCTGACTTCTATTGTGCCCCGAGAGCAAGTAACTTGGGAGTTTTTCCAAACTGAGTTTCGGAAAAAGTATATCAGTCAGAGATTTGTTGATCAAAAACGGAAGGAATTTCTTGAGCTTAAGCAAGGCTCCATGTCGGTTACTGATTACGAGCGAAAATTTGTTAGACTTAGCAAATACGCTCGGGAATGTGTTTCGTCCGAAGCTGTTATGTGTAAACGCTTCGAGGATGGGCTGAATGAAGATATAAAGATGTTCGTTGGCGTTCTTGAAATACAAGAGTTCGTGGTACTTGTTGAACGAGCTTGTAAAGCCGAAGAGCTTAGAAAAGAAATGCAAAGAGTTGATGAGGGAACTGGAGAGTTTCGTAAAACATCCTCAGGGAGGTCTCTTCAACAGACATCGAAGAGATTTCGAGATGATGCGGGCCAGTTTAGAGGCACTTCGGGCCTTTTTGGACGAGATCGTGATCGACCCCCTGTGGGTACACGAGGCACTTCGGTCGCCAGTGTTGGGAATGAACGTCGAGACAGGACGAAATGCCGATATTGCGGTAAATGGCATTCGGGGAGTTGTAGATTTCCTGACCGCTCCTGTTACAAATGCGGATCAGTGGACCACTTCATTAAAGATTGCCCGAGGTTGTCGGGACAGAATGCAAATCAGAGTGAGAGACCGGGTGCTACCACTGCTCGAGGTAGACCATCTGGAAATATGGGCAATGCTGGTGGTGGTCAGAGAGGATCTAGAGATGATATAACCAGATCCGAAGCCCGTGCGCCTGCTAGAGCTTATGCTATACGTGCCTGCGAGGATGCTTCTTCGCCTGATGTTATTACCGGTACATTCACCCTCTTTGATACTAATGTAATTGCTTTGATTGACCCCGGTTCTACTCATTCTTACATATGTGAAACCTTAGCATCCAGTAAGACTTTACCTATTGAGTCTACTGAGTTCGTAATTCGGGTGTCAAATCCCTTGGGTCGTTACGTGCTTGTCGACAAAGTGTGTAAGAAATGTCCCCTGGAAATTCGAGGTTCCTGTTTTCCAGCGGACTTGATGCTTTTGCCGTTTGATGAATTTGATGTTATCCTTGGGTTGGATTGGTTGACCGCGCATGATGCGATTGTGAATTGCAAGAGCAATACTATTGATTTGAGGTCCGCAAATAACGAAGTAGTCCGAATTGAGTCTGCGAACTTGGAGGGGATGCCAGCTGTAATATCAGCAATGTTGGCACAGAAATATGTAAGAAAAGGGTGCGAAGCATACCTTGCATATGTGCTTGATGACAAAGAATTAGAAAAGAAACCCGAATCTGTGCCGGTGTTTTGTGAATACCCGGATGTTTTTCCGGAAGAATTACCGGGTTTACCACCTGTTCGGGAGGTAGAGTTTGGTATTGAGCTTGTACCTGGGACTACGCCGATTTCGATAGCTCCGTATCGTATGGCACCAACTGAGTTAAAGGAGTTGAAAGCTCAGTTGCAAGAACTGACGGATAGAGGTTTCGCTCGACCAAGTTTCTCACCTTGGGGTGCACCAGTATTGTTCGTGAAAAAGAAGGACGGAACCATGAGGTTGTGCATTGACTATCGTCAGCTGAATAAAGTGACGATAAAGAACAAATATCCGTTGCCGTGCATCGATGATTTGTTCGACCAACTGAAGGGAGCCTCAGTGTTCTCAAAAATAGATTTGAGATCGGGCTATTATCAGTTGCGAATTCGAGATCCAGATATTCCCAAAACTACCTTCAGAACGAGATATGGTCACTACGAATTCTTAGTGATGCCGTTTGGGCTCACTAATGCCCCTGCGGTATTTATGGATTTGATGAATCGGATCTTCAGACCGTATTTGGATCAGTTCGTAGTTGTGTTCATTGATGACATTTTGGTCTATTCAAGAGATGAGACCGAACATGCTGGGCATCTGAGGCTAGTGCTGCAAATTTTGCGGGATAAGCAGTTATATGCTAAGTTCAGTAAGTGTGAGTTCTGGTTAAGAGAGGTTAGCTTCTTGGGTCATGTGGTATCCGCGTCGGGTATTCGAGTTGACCCGAACAAAATTTCAGCCATACTTGACTGGAAACCTCCGAGAAATATTACTGAAGTTCGGAGCTTTTTTTTGGGGCTCGCCGGTTATTACCGACGATTTGTGAAAGGTTTCTCGATGATAGCCACACCAATGACGAAGCTACTTCAAAAGGATGTTAAGTTCGAGTGGACGGAGAAATGTCAGAAAAGTTTCAACCAACTGAAAACTCATTTGACTGAAGCTCCAATTTTGGTGCAACCCGAATCTGGTAAAGAGTTTGTCATTTATAGTGACGCATCCCTACTTGGGTTGGGTTGCGTATTGATGCAAGAAGGTCGAGTCGTGGCCTATGCGTCGAGACAATTGAAGCCACACGAGAGGAATTATCCGACCCATGATCTCGAACTAGCTGCCATCGTGTTTGCTTTAAAAATTTGGCGACATTATCTGTTTGGTGAGAAGTGCCATGTATTTTCGGATCACAAAAGTCTCAAATATTTGATGACTCAACGAGACTTGAATCTGCGACAAAGACGTTGGCTTGAGTTGTTGAAAGATTACGAGCTTGTCATTGATTACCACCCGGGAAAGGCTAACGTGGTTGCGGACGCCTTAAGTCGGAAGTCATTATTTGCTTTACGAGCGATGAATGTGCATTTGTCTGTTCTACCAGACAGTGTGTTAGTAGCTGAATTAAAAGCTAAACCATTATTGACTCACCAAATTCGTGAAGCTCAGAAAGTCGATGATGAATTGGTTGCAAAACGGGCTAAGTGTTTTCCGAACGAGGAATCGGAGTTTCAAATTGATGATGATGATTGTTTGAGGATCAGAAATCGTTTGTGTGTTCCAAGGAATTCGGAACTCATTTCGATGATTCTGAACGAAGCCCATTGTAGCCGAATGTCAATTCACCCGGGGAGTACGAAAATGTACAACGATTTGAAACGTCAATTTTGGTGGCATGGTATGAAATGGGACATCTCCGACTTTGTTTCGAGATGTTTAATATGTCAACAAGTGAAAGCGGAACATCAAGTGCTTTCAGGATTACTCCAGCCGATCATGATACCCGAGTGGAAATGGGATCGAGTCACAATGGACTTTGTGTCCGGACTGCCCTTGTCAGCAAGTAAGAGGGTTGCGATATGGGTTATTGTTGATAGACTGACTAAGTCGGCTCATTTCATCCCCGTACGTACGGATTTTTCATTGGATAAACTAGCTGAATTGTACGTTTATCAAATTGTGAGATTACACGGGGTACCTGTTTCTATCGTGTCGGATAGAGATCCGAGATTCACCTCACGATTTTGGAAGAAATTGCAAGAAGCTCTAGGTACTAAGCTGCATTTTAGCACTGCTTTTCACCCCCAAACCGATGGTCAATCCGAGCGGATAATTCAGATACTTGAGGATATGTTGAGATGTTGCATCCTCGAGTTCAGTAGTTCATTGGAACGGTATTTACCTTTGATTGAATTCGCTTACAACAATAGTTTTCAATCAAGTATTAAGATGGCACCTTATGAGGCTTTGTACGGTCGTAAATGCCGTACACCATTGTTTTGGACCGAGAGCTCGATGAAAGAACGATACCCAAACCTATTTACCGGTAAGATTTTCGGGGACGAAAATTTCTTAAGTGGGGGAGAGTTGTGACAGCCCAAAGTTGACCCTAGTCGGGAAGTGGTTTCGGGACCGCTAAACCGAGTCACCGAAATGTTTGAATGTGATACTTATTGTGTAGAATATGTAATTATGAATGTGTGAAAATTTCAAGCTTCAATTTGGTTGATTTCATGTGAATTTAGTCAATAGGACTTATGTGAGAAAATTCTAAAATGTGATAGGTCAATGTGTGAGGACCTACTAGTGCATGTGGACAAAGGGGGGACTTGAATGTCAAATTCCCCCCCTAATGAGTAGTGGCCGGCCATGACAAGGAAGGATGGGCAAAACATGTCATGAAACATGTTTTGTTAGTGGAAGAATAAAATAAGGAGTATGGGTAATAAAGAAATGGAAAACAAAAGAAAAAAAAATGTGTGTGTGGTGTTTGTCCCCCCATTGCCGTGAGCTAAACAAGAGAAAGGGGGAATTTTGTTCATCCTTTTCTCATCTTCATGCTTGCCAAAAACTAGAAAGAAAAACAAAGAAAAATTTTCTCATCCTTGGCCAAAAATTTTAAGGAGGAAAGAAGAAGAAAGGTGAAGAGATTCGGCCATGCATGTAGCTAGGCTAAGGTATGTTTGATGATGTTCCATGAGAGGCATGCATGTTTTAGTTGTTAGCTTGAGTTCTACCTAACCCATGGTCTAAATCTTGCTATGTGATGGAAATGGCACTTGACCATGGATGAATCATTCTTGGTTGATGTTTGATGTTGTGGTGATGAGGCATGAGGATGAGTTAAGATTCGGCCTAGGTGGAGGTTGTGTTAATGCCATTGCATGCAAAATATGAAGCTTGTTAATGATGCATGTGATGATGGCTTGATGATTCTTGAACCTCCTTTTTAGCATTTTTTGTTGTGTGAGCACATATGTGCATTGGTTGCTAAATGGAGAAGAATCGGCTAGCAAGATGTGTGCTAAGGCCGAATGTAACTTTGCATGTTAATGAGCAATGCATGTGTTAAATTGATGAAAAGGGGGAGGATGCTTTACTAGTGTGTACATGTGTGTATTAAGTGTTGAAATCGACCCCAAAAATGGACATGCATATTCGGTCAAGGGCAAGAAATTAGCTAATATGTGGTGTTGATGCATGATTTTTGCATGTATGAGACTTTAATGTCTAATGTATAAATATGGGCTAAGTGCCTTGTGTTCATCTTTTGATGCCTAAAATGATGAAATCAATTTATTTGTTTGATTAAGCTCAAGAGCAAAGGGGAAATAAAACCGATAAAGGGAAGGAAAAAGTGGTTGAATAGCTAGCGGAATCGTTCGACAACACCCGAGGTAAGTTCTTGAGTAAGAGAGCTTAAATTTCGATGTGATTAAATCATGCTCTATGTGTGGCTATTGAGCCGAATGTGCAAGGACAATATGTGCCTTGTGTTTGAGTTTCGTAAACGAAAATGAAATATGAATGTGCTATGAATTATTGTTAGATGTGCATGATTAATTGAATGCTGTCCGGGCTAAGTCCCGAAGGCTTTGTGCTAAGTGAATATATCCGGATTAAGATCCGAAGGCCTTTGTGCGAGATACTAAATCCGGGTTAAGTCCCGAAGGCATTCGTGCGAGTTATTAAATCCGGGTTAAGTCCCGAAGGCATTCGTGCGAGTTATTAAATCCGGGTTAAGTCCCGAAGGCATTCGTGCGAGTTGTTAAATCCGGGTTATGTCCCGAAGGCATTGTGTGAGTTACTAAAACCGGGCTATGTCCCGAAGGCATTTGAACGAGGAGCTATATCCGGTTAAATCCCGAAGGTACGTGATTTGGTAATGAATGAGCTTGCGGTAAAATTCCAGCGAATACTCGAAAAACATCCCAATATGGGGATATGTTACGTATGTGTTGAATTTAATCGAGCCCTTACAAATAAATGTTCGCTCAGTTGATAAACGAGCTACCGGCCTTCGGCCAAGTTAGTTTATTGTATGTACATAATGGTTGTTAATGTTGTGAAGCAAGTTTGATATCGGTAAATTGCGTATTATGAAATATTCCGTTTAGCTAAATGTGTGCTATTCTTTGTGCATGCTGGAATTCCTTGCTCAAACTTACTAAGCATAAATTGCTTACTCGTTACATTGCTCCTCTGTTTTATAGATTTTTGGTTCTCCAGCTATCGGACTCGGGATCTTGAAGTCGAAGTCGCCCACACTATCAAAGGCTCTTTTGGGTACTATTTTGGTTGAATTTTGTTATGGCATGTATAGGACTACCCATTGTTGTCTTTCGAGTACTTTATGAAATGTATAAGTGTACAGCCATGCGAAGATGGCTTGTAGAAGTGGAGTATGGCATTAGACCATTCGTATTTATGAATGTATAGATGGTTTCATGATGTAACTATGTTGGAATGGAAGTGTTGAGCAAATGATCAGCCACTAGAATGGCTAAGTATGATCATATGTGGGCTTATGTATGACAAGGCCCTAGTTGGTCCATGAAACCCCAAATTAGGTAAGGTTCACTTTGAAAACAGAAGCTGATAGCAGCAGTGGTGTGGATTGGAAAAATCACAAGAATTCGTAGGAGTGGAATTAAATAGTGAATAAATTATGTAATCGAACCTTGATGAATCTACTTTCATATGGAAGTAACGAAACAATCATAGGAACAGTACAGAAAGAGATATTCGGGTTCTTGTGGAACAGGGCCAGAACAGTTTCTGGATTCACTGTTCCGCCTTTGAAAATTCACTATAAATTGACCATAGATAATTAGGGGTCATACCATATATGTATGGATTCCTCTCTGAGTCTAGTTTCCATAGAAACAAACGGCATCAGTATTGAAGCTCTGTGCAGAGAGATATCCCAGTCGTAATGGGAAAAGGTCAGTGTAGTCGACCCCTGTAACATGGGAGACTTTGACTAATAAACTGTACTAGTTGGCCCGACCAAAAATTCTAGAAAAAAATCCATAGGTGGGGACATGAGTCTAGTTTCAGGGAAAAATCACAAAACTGATTTTTGAGTTGTGAAACTCAAGATATGATTTTTGAAGCGACTAGTACTCAGACTGGGTAGTGTCTGGAAAAATTTTTCAAAGTTTGTTAACATCTCGTGTCCGACTCCGGTGTCGGTCTCGGGTTCGGGGTGTTACACTATAATAAGCTCGCTATTGTCCATTACATTCTATCATGGGCAAATTGCAATTTAAACAGATCATATTACAAAGACAATCACAATTCGGTCCTTACACATTAAACCATCAAAGTTTCATTTTACGTGATTAAGCCCTTTTATTAAATTGAACACCCAAATAAGAAAATTAAAGCACAAAAATTTCATAGATATTATTTCACACCTAATAAACACAGAAAATAATTTTAAAAATATTTTTCTGACTCGGATTCATGGTCCTGAAACCACTGTTCTGAATAGGGTCTAAATCAGGTTGTTACAACTCTCCCCCCTTAGGGATTTTCATCCCTGAATATCTTACCGGTGAATATGTTCGAATAACGTTCTTTCATTGCATCTTCTAGCTCCCATGTTGCCTCTTCTACTTCCTGTTTATGCCATAATACTTTCAATTCTTTTAATTCAGTAGGTTCCATTCTGTACGGAGCTATCGATATTGGAGTCATCCTCGGCACTAATTCAATACCAAACTCTACTTATCGGATAGGTGGTAAATTTGGCAATTCTTCAGGAAACACATCCAGTTACTCGCACACAATTGGTACTGATTCAATCATTCTTTTGATCACTTTCCTATCAAGTACATATACAAAATAAGCTTCACAATTCTTTCTCACATATTTCTGAGCTAACATTGAAGATATCACTGCTGGTAAACCATTCAGATCATTAGACTCAGTCCGATTAATCTAATTATTTTAGCATCTCAAATCAATAGTCTTTCATCTGCAGCTTACAACAGCATTGTGCAAAGTCAACCAATCCGTACTCAGAATTATATCGAACTCGTAGAATGATAACAACATCAAATCAACCGAAAGACATAAACCTTGAACCATCAACGGACAATTCTTACACATTTTATCAACCAAAATACACCGGCCCAAGGGGTTCGATATTCTAATCACAAACTCAGCAGACTCTACAGGCAAAGTCTTACTGGATACTAAGTCTCACATACATAAGAATGAGTTGAACCAGGATCAATCAATGCAATTACACTAGTATCATAGAGAGTGAATGTACCAATAATAACATCGGGCGATGAAGCCTCATCGTGTGCGCAAATGGCAATAGCTCTGGCAGGTGCGTGAGCCTCAGATCGAACTGTTGTGTCTTTAGTTCCTCTCTGATTGCTACTTACGTTTTTTGCATTTCTAGAAGACCTACCTTAGGCTGAAATGTTACTTGATCTAAGATTTTGCACAATCTCTCACTCAACTGACTCAAGACAATCTCGGATAAAGTGATCTAAGGATCCACATTTAAAATAAGCTTGATTATTCAATCTACAACTACCCAAATTTATCTTACCACAACGTTTGCACTTAGGTCAATCAGATCTGACATTTTCAACACTAGCGGTCGAAGTAGTTGAAGCTTTGAAGCTTGAATATAATCTAGCACGAACTCTACTCGAGTGTCCTACATTAGCCTTTGAACAGTTATTATCATTTCAAAATTCCTTTGATGCAGACTGAAATGATTTACCGGATGATCTATCATAGAAATCTCTGGCTTCAAAATCATTTTTTCTTTTCTTTTCTTTTCATGTAACTTGGGAAGTTACAGGAACTTGAGGGGGTAAAGGTTGTTGAGCTGCTGGATTTTTTTGAACGAACTCCATGAACCACTCATTCATTAATTAGAAGAAGGCTTGCTTAGCCTATCCCTCTATACTACTCGAGGTTGACCTAGAATCAGTCGATGCTACCCCTTGAGCAGGAGCGGGCGCATTATCTTGTACGTCATCCGTTACGGCTCGACCAGGATCCATTTCTATAAGAAAACACATTTTTAATTGTTAAGAATCATCACACTATCACAGTTTATAATTATGGCTTGAATAGCCAGAATGGGGCTAAGAGGCATTACCAGAAAAGATAAAACTTTCATACTTTCACACAATTACTCAGATCATATTTTAAGGTATACCTTTGTAACTTCAGTTTATCAATTCTTGAATCATTAATACACAAAGAATAAAACAATTTTATTAAACCCACATACAACCATTTTGTTATCTTATAACATAAATTACTATTCATATGATCAATTTCCAATACAATAACTGAATATTAATACATACTAAATACATATACTTTATTCAATGTCAACTTTCATTTTTCTCTATTACTATACACGCATATAACATTTCATATAACCATATCAATATGTCAATCATAATTTACTTTTCTCATCAAACACATCACAAGTTTGTATTTATACATATAACATAACATACTCTTGTCTAATGCTGTAAAGTGTCAAGGCCGAATTTAAACATGATAATATCAATTAATACACAAGTTAAATAACATGTCTAACCAACATATTATTAAACAATCTACAAACCATTTTTAAGCATAATTATCAAATCTAAATATACCTTGCATTATGTATAATTTGCACCCTATCTCAAATAACCAACTTACCTTATCTCTAAATAGGTAATCAACTATCACATACCTGGTCACTTTAGCTCATTTTACACATTCGATCATAACTTATCATTGCCCGTTGAACCATTCAGAATAGAATACGATACTCGGATAATCACACATATCGTACAATGCCAACATTCTAGACGTATTCTTACATGTAATCACATATCGTTGCTACTGTCCCAGATAGGGTCTTACTCGCACACATAAATTGGAATCGCATTTTGATGCCAATGTATTAAACGTGGTCTTACTCACACATATATATCAAAATCACATATCGATGCCAATGTATTAAACGTGGTCTTACTCGCACACATATATCAAAATCACATATTGATGCCAACATATTAAACGTGGTTTTACTCGCACGCATATATCGATGCCATGGTCTTACTCATACATCACATATTAGAATCCTATGTCATGACATATGTATCCTAGCTGTTCCTAAGGCTCATACGGGGCTTTCTGATGTCATAACTCGGTCGAAACAAATTTGTAAATATAGCTCCCTAGTATATACACATTCGACTAACAACATATATACTTCACATAATTCATTTCAACATAATAAATTTGTATTGATTTAAAATAAATAACATCTATTTGCTTATAAACTTACTTCGGACAAAGAAAATCAGAACGGGACAACTAATCGACAACTTTGGTTTTCCCTCGATCCAAATCCGATTTCTTTGGTTCTTGATCTGGAATCAAGCATGCTAATGGCTGAACCCTATAAGGTTGTGTTTCTTTTCTTTCTGTTTTTATTATTTGGCAAGAACAAAACATTATGCATGCTTATTTTAATTTTTATGTTTTATTATATAGATGTTATTACCTATTTTACATAATTAACCTTTAACTTAAAATATAAAGCCATTATATAATATGGTCACTACTGTCCATTACATTCTATCATGGGAAAATTTCAATTTAAACACATCATATTACAAAGACAATCACAATTCGGTCCTTACACATTAAACCATCAAATTTTCATTCTACGCGATTAAGCCCTTTTATTAAATCGAGCACTCAAACAACAAAATTAAAGCATGAAAATTTCAAAGATATTAATTCACACCAAATAAACACAGAAAATAATTTTAGAAATATTTTTCTGACTCGAATTCATGGTCCCGAAACCATTTTTCCGAATACGGTCTGAATCTGGCTGTTACACTACTCGAGTTAGTTTCAAGCACGATCCAGATACACGGGCGAGTCTGGTAGCTGTGTGAGGCACACAGCCTTGGTACATAGGTGTGTGTCGCCATTTCAAAGGGTATATGGGCTAAACACACGGGCGTGTGGTCGGTCGTGTGACCCAAGTCAGTTTCGACCACGGTCAAGACACACAGGCGTGCCTTGTGGCCCTGTGGTTAAGTCAGTATGTATGCCCTATTTTGCCACATTTAAACACACGACCTGCTCACACGGGCGTGTGACCATTGAAATTTTTAAAATTTTGTTAAGTTTTTGAAAAAAATTGTATGAGCTTGGTTTACTCCTGACCCATTTCTAAAGCATGATTAAGGTCTCATTGACCTGTATAAGGTAATTTGTGTTGATGTATGATCTATGGTGTTATGATAATTTTGTAATGAATGCTAGATTTTTAGATATGTTTGTTAATACTCCTTTACCCTAGTCTTGCAATGGATACGGGTTAGGGGTGTTACATTTGGTTGGTATCAGAGCTATGGTTTAGTTGATTCTAGGACTAATGTAGCATGTGAGAGTCTAGCTATACATGCCATATATATGAATTACGATAGTGTGATGATTCCTAACAGTTGAAATGTGTTTTTCATATAGCTAATGGATCCCAAATGAACGATAACTGATGATGTTGAGAGCAATGCGCCTGCTCCAGCTCAAGGGGCAGGGCCGACTGAATCTAGGCTGATATCTAGTAGTTAGGGAGGAGAGGCTAAGCAAGCCTTCTTCCAAATGATGAATGAGTGGTTCACGAAATTCGTAGCAACGAATCTGACTGCTCAACAACCTCCACTCCCACCTGTTCCTCAACAAGTCCTAGTTGTGCCACAAGTAATAGATCCGATTCGACTGAGTAAGCCACCTGTTGATAAGATTCGTAAAGATGGGGCTGAAGAGTTTCGAGCTACGGTTGATGATGATGCTGAGAAGGCTAAGTTTTGGCTTGAGAACACTATTTGAGTATTCAATGAGTTGTTCTGTACTCCAGAAAAATGTATTAAATGCATAGTATCCTTACTTAGAGATAATGCATATCACTGGTGGAAACGTTGACATCGGTGGTTCCTAGGGAACGAGTTACATGGGAATTCTTTCAAACCGAGTACCGAAAGAAGTACATAAGCTAGAGATTCTTCGGTCAGAAAAATAAAAAGTTTTTGGAATTGAAATAGTGTCGGATGACTGTAATAGAATACGAAAGATAATTTGTATGTTTGAGCAAGTATGCTCGAGAATACGTGTCTATTAAAGAGATCATGTGTAAAAGATTTGTCGATGGATTAAATGAAGATATAAAGCTATTAGTCGGGATACTCGAGCTGGAAGAATTTGTAGTACTAGTTGAGAAGGCTTGTAAAGCCGAGGACCTCAGTAAAGAAAAGAGAGAGGTTGATGTAGAAACGAGATACTAGAGGAAGAGATCAATGAATAAATCTTATCATTCCTCGAAATCAAGAGATTACTTTAATCGATCAACATCTTCAACGGGATATCAGAATAGAGATCGTGGGAAGTAATACACTAATTCTAAAGCTCAAGCCACATCGGTATCGAGTGTTGGTAACATAAAAGATGTTAAGCCTGAGTGTCAACAATATGGAAGATGCATTTTGGAGATTGCTAGGGAAGAACTAATAACCATGCTTGTTACAGTTGTGGTTCACGAGATCACTTTATAAAATATTTCCCAGAGTTAGCTGAAATAGAAATGCTCAGAACATAAGGCCGAGTAACACTACAGCTAGAGGTAGACTATCGAGAAACATAGGAAATGCGAGTGGTAGTAGAGGTGTGACGCGAGACACTATAGCTAGATATGATGCGAAGCACCTGCACGAGCCTACACTATTTGAGCAAGTGAAGAAGCGTCATCTCCAGATGTTATTATTGGTACTTTTACTCTCTATGATACTAAAGTTATTGCATTGATAGATCCAGGGTCTACTCATTCGTATATATGCATGAATTTAGTATCTAGTAAGACTTTGCCTGTAGAGTCTACTAAAATTGTAATTAGAGTATCGAACCCCTTAGGCAAGTGTGTATTCGTTGATAAAGTGTGCATGAATTGTTCATTAATGATTCGGGGTAATTGCTTTCTGGCCTATTTGATGTTGCTACCATTTGATGAGTTTGACATAATTCTGGGTATGGATTAGCTAACATTGCATGATACGGTCGTGAATTGTAAATGAAAGATGATTGATTTGAGATGTCAGAGTAATGAGATTATCATAATTGAATCAGATGGTTTGAATGGATTATCGATAGTGATTTTAATAATGCTAGTTTAGAAATATGTGAGAAAGGGTTGTGAAGCTTATTTAGCATTATACTCGACACGAAAGTGATTGAAAAGAAGATTGAATCAGTGGCAGTTGTTTGTGAATATCCAGATGTGTTTCCTAATGAGTTACCGGGTTTACCATCGATCCGAGAGGTTGAATTTGGTATTGAATTAATGGTTGGGACTACTCTGATTTTGATAACTCCATACAGAATGGCACTGACTAAATTAAAAAAGTTGAAAGCTTAGTTGCAAGAATTGACAGATAGAGGCTTAGTACAACTGAGTTATTCTCCCTAGGGTGCACTGATTTTGTTTGTGAAAAAGAAAGACAAAACAATGAGAATGTGCATCGATTATAGACAGCTCAATAAAGTGACTATCAAGAACAAATATCCTTTACCATAGATAGATGATTTGTTTGATCAGTATAAATGAGCTATTGTGTTTTCGAAGATTGATTTGAGATCGGGTTACTATCATTTGCGAGTGAATGAGTCGATGTGCTAAAAACTACTTTTCGAATGAGGTATGTACACTATGAGTTTCTAGTTATGCCTTTTGGATTAACGAATATACTTGCTGTTTCTATGGATTTTATGAATAGAATTTTCAGACCGTATTTAGATCAATTTGTTGTCGCCTTCATTGATGACATTTTGATTTATTCGCGTGATGAAACTGAGCATGCTGAACATCTAAGAATAGTACTATAGATTTTTCAAGATAAGCAATTGTATGCGAAGTTTAGCAAATGTGAATTTTTGTTACGTGAAGTTGGTTTTCTGGGTCATATTGTATTAGCATCTAGTATTCGAGTTGATCCGAGCAAGATTTCAGCTATTTTGGATTTGAAGTCTCCGAGAAATGTTTTTGAAGTCTGCAGTTTTCTGGGACTTGCTGGTTATTATAGGAGATTTGTAAAAGGCTTTTTGATGATTGCAACTCCATTCACTAAACTGCTTTAGAAAGATGTGAAATTTGATTGGTCTAAAAAGTGTCAGAAAAGCTTTGATGAGTTGAAAGCCCTATTGACTGAAGTTCCGGTGTTAGTACAGCCAGAATTGGGTAAAGAATTCGTGATTTACAGTAATGCTTCGTTGAACGGTTTGGCCTACATTTTGTTGTAGGAAGGAAATGTTATAGCCTACGCTTCGAGACAGTTAAAGCCACAAGAAAAGAACTATCCGACGCATGATCTTGAGCTTGCTACGATTGTATTCGCATTGAAGATTTGGCACCACTATTTGTTTGGTGAGAAATGTCACATTTATTCTGATCACAAAAGCTTAAAATGTTTGATGACTTTGAAAGATTTGAATCTACGCCAGCGAAGTTGGTTAGAGTTGCTAAAAGATTACGAGCTTGGTAAACCATAATTTATACATATTTTTACCTTATGCTTAGCATATTTTTGGATGAATTATCCTTAGATTTCGTGAATTTGATGCTCCTAATCCTTTAATTTCATGTTTTATACTTAGGAGAGCATAGGAGAGCAAAAAGAGCAAAAAAGCGGCCAAAATGGAGAAAATGGGTAAACATAGGAAATCAACACGGCCTGGACTTCCTCACATGGGTAGTTCACACGCCCGTGTCCATTCAACAGACTCGAACACGGTTTGAAGCAATTGCGCACGGGCTTGTCACACGAGTGTGTCCCTGTCGAGCCCAAGTGTAACACCCCGAATTTGGGCCTAGAAGTATTGAGCCTTGAGTGTGGGTCCGTAAGGAGGTTATATATAGGTATTTAATTGTGCAATGAAATGACACAATTAAATGTCTGCTTTAGTGGTTAATGGCCCTGAGAAGTGTTGGAGAAATCTTGGGTTCAAACCTGGGCTTTAACAAAAATTTTGGTATTAAGTGAAAAAAAAAGCTGGATGCTTGGATGAGGGCCTTTTAAATTATTGTGTTAAATAAATGACACAAGGAAGCTTGTAGTGTAGTGGTTGTGGCGTCATTAAGGTTTCAAGGGAGCCTGGGTTCAAGTCTTGGCTCTTACAATTCATTTTGGTTTTTCTCTTAAGTGAATCTGGACACTGGCACAGATGTCTTAAAGTTAATTATGGACGTTTTTAATATAGAAAGAGCCTGTGGTGGAGTGGCAAGGTGGCGTGTTGTGCTATTGTGAGGTATAAGGTTCAAGTCTTGGGATGCGCAATGGAGTATTTATTTTTCTATTTGAGCGGCGTAGGAGGTGGAGTTGGACTGAAACTCTGTGGTTGAAGTGATCATAAGAATGAGGAATTTTCCTATTGGTGGGGAGTAATCCCACATCGGGAAGCTAACGTAAAAGGGGATGCGAAGCTGGCTTTAAATAGAGAGAACCATGAGGAGAGTAGAAGTACCTTTCTTGGCTGATCCCTTTCGCTTTATGGCGTGCTCGTTTGGGTTAGGTGTCGGCTAACAATGCTCGGAGTGTGGATTAACTCCAGTCTCCAATCAGGTGTGTATTTTCTCGCTACTCTGGTTGTAGGATGGCCAATTCGGGCTGCGATATGCCGAAAGGGGTCATGTGGGCCCAATGGGCCTACGGACCCAAATGGATAAGTAGTTTGATTGTGTAGTAAATATTGGACTAGGCTAGGTGAATCTCATATTTGTGGCTAGATTTGGGCTAAAAGGGTTACACGAGCGTGTGACCCATTTGGGCCGAGAATAGGGTTTAGGCCCATTCGTATTGTTATCCCTATTTAGAATACTTTAGTTTACCAAATTACTGAAATGCCCTCAATTTGTAAAATTACCAAAGTACCCTCGATTTACAGAATAACTATTTTACCCTCGATTTATAGAATTACCATTTTATCCTCGATTTGTAGAATTACCATTTTACTCTCGATTTATAAAATTACCATTTTACCCTTGATTTATAGAATTACCATTTTACCCTCGATTTATAGAATTACCATTTTACCATCGATTTACAGAATTACTGTTTTACCCTCGATTTACAGAATTACCGTTTTACCCTTGATTTACAAAATTACTGAAATACCCTTAGTTTCCAAAATTACCAAAATACCCCTGATTTTAGAAATTATCGAAATACTCTTAATTTGTAAAATATCGAAATACCCCTGTAGGGTAGAATTACTGAAATACCCTTGTAGGGTAGAAATACCGAAATACCCCTGTAGGATAGAATTATTAAAATAACCCTATAGGGTAAAATTATCGAAATACCCCTGTACGGTAGAATTACCGAAATACCCCTGTAGGGTAGAATTACTGAAATAACCCTGTAGGGTAGAATTACCGAAATACCCTTGTAGGGTAGAATTACTGAAAGACCCTTGTAGGATAGAATTACCGAAATACCCTTATAGGGTAAAAATACTGAAATACCGCTGTAGTGTAGAATTACCGAGATACCCTCGGGTAAATTTACCATTTTGTCCCTAGGGTGTTAAATGACTGTTTTGCCCTTGTGGGTAAGTGACTGCCTTGGACTGTGTGGTTGACGGATTTGATTGTGAATATATGTTGGTGATATGAATGACTTGACTGTGATTGTTTGATTCAAATATGGGCATGACATTCTGCATACATGACATGTTGCATGGGTTGGGTTTTATAAATGGAGGAAGTGCTAAAAGGGCTATGCCCCAATTTACCGAAAAGGGCTTTGCCCCAGTTTACCGAAAAGGGCTTTGCCCCAGTTATTAAAAGAGGCTAAGCCTCCAGTTATATGATAAAGCAGCTATGCTGCCAGTGGAGAGTTTGGTTGGGTGGGTTGAGTTATTCCCCACATGGAGAGCTTGGTTGGTACGGGTGGAGAGTAGCAGATGGTGGGTTGAGTAGTCTCCCCAAATGGGCTGGCATACATTCATTGGTATTTCATGTGATATTGAAATAGGCCTATGGGCCATACTATTTACAGTAAAGGCTTCGGCCCAGTGATATGATTTATGAAAAGGCTTCGGCCTAGTAACCGTTAAACGAAAGGCTTTGGCCCAGTAAATGTCGAGACTGAATAGGGCTTTGGCCCATATTGTACTGGTACCGTGTTATTCACTGTTTGTTATTGGGATTACACACTGAGTTTTCGTAAACTCACCCCATTTCTAACTGTGCAGGTAATCCCTAAGCTTAGATGGTTTGGAGCTGCGAGGGACTCGGAGATGGCTACACTACTGTTTCTGTTTCTTTTAATTGCAATTAGATTTCGTTTTGGGTTTTTAATTTATGTAATAAGGCCGTTGGTGGGTTTTAATTTGGATTGTGATTTCTTATACTAAGCTGCTAGTCTAGGAAAATCAAGATTTCAAAATGGCATGATTTTTTTAAGGAACCCGAGCTTCCAACAACCAAGTTTTCAAAATGCTTCCACGATTTTAAATGAGGTAATATACCAAAGGCAAACAAATTGGTAAACGTTTTGATAAGAAATTTAGTTTAATAATAATAAAGGAATTTAGATTCAGTAATGGATTTTCACCGGAAATATCAAATTTGAAAATGGTTTGATGTGACACACCAGATTCGGCCATAACGTCTAGGCCGGGTTTAGGGTGTTACATTTAATGGTATCAGAGCCAGGTTACAAAACTCGGCTGTGGTATGGGTAACAGAAAATTATTGTTATTTTTTATTTTTTTCTTTGTTTCTTTTTTCGAAATTGGGGTTTGAAAAGGGTTTTTCTAAAATTTTGTTTTGAAATTTATCAATGAAACTTGAGTTGTTTCTGAAAAGATGTTACTGGAAGTGTGGAACATCGAGTCTCCGACACCAAATCTGTAAGTTCTCTAACTCTGTTTACTGTTATAGATTGAAATGCTATATTGAGAAACTACTATAGATAGTAGCACTATACTGGAACTCTCTAGTTAGAGTAAACTGTAACGCTTGAATTTAGATTTAGTATTTATTTGGTGTGTGTTCTGGAAATGTAGAAATTGTTTGCATGTGAAATCTATTTGCTCTGACGGATAAATGTTTTGGGTGTATGTTAGTATTATTAGTATCAGAGTGCACAGCAGAGGTGTGGTGGTGTAGTCTGAGAGTGGGAAATTTCGAGGACGAAATTTTTTTAAGGGGGTAGAATTGTAACACCTCGAATTTGGGCCTAGAAGTATTGAGCCTTGAGTGTGGGTCCGTAAGGAGGCTATATATAGGTATTTAATTGTGTAATGAAATGACACAATTAAATGTCTGCTTTAGTGGTTAATGGCCCTGAGAAGTGTTGGAGAAATCTTGGGTTCAAACCTAGGCTTTAGCAAAAATTTTGGTATTAAGTGAAAAAAAAATGTTTGGATGAGGGCCTTTTAAATTGTTGTGTTAAATAAATGACACAAAGAAGCTTGTAGTCTAGTGGTTGTGGCGTCATTAAGGTTGCAAGGGAGCCTGGGTTCAAGTCTTGGCTCTTACAATTCATTTTTCTTTTTCTCTTAAGTGAATCTGGACGCTGGGACATATGTCTTAAAGTTAATTATGGACGTTTTTAATACAGAAAGAGCCTGTGGTGGAGTGGCAAGGTGGCGTGTTATGCTACTGTGAGGTATAAGGTTCAAGTCTTGGGATGCGCAATGGAGTATTTATTTTTCTATTTGAGCGGCGTAGGAGGTGGAGTTGGACTGAAACTCTGTGGTTGAAGTGATCATAAGAATGAGGAATTTTCCTATTGGTTGGGAGTAATCCCACATCAGGAAGCTAACATAAGAGGGGATGCGAAGCTGGCTTTAAATAGAGAGAACCATGAGGAGAGTAGAAGTACCTTTCTTGGCTGATCCCTTTCGCTTTATGGCGTGCTCGTTTGGGTTGGGCGTCGGCTAAGAGTGCTCGGAGTGTGGATTAACTCCAGTCTCCAATCAGGTGTGTATTTTCTCGCTACTCTAGCTGTAGGATGGCTACTTCGGGCCACGATGGGCTGAAAGGGGTCATGTGGGCCCAATGGGCCTACGGGCCCAATTGGATAAGTTATTTGATTGTGTAGTAAATATTGGACTAGGTTAGGTGAATCACATATTTGTGGCTAGATTTGGGCTAAAAGGGCCACACGAGCGTGTGGCCCATTTAGCCTGAGAATAGGCTTTAGGCCCATTCGTATTGTTATCCCTGTTTAGAATACTTTAGTTTACCAAATTAGTGAAATGCCCTCAATTTGTAAAATTACCAAAGTACCCTCAATTTATAGAATTACCGTTTTACCCTCGATTTATAAAATTACTATTTCACCCTCGATTTATAGAATTACCGTTTTATTCTCGATTTACAGAATTACCATTTTACCTTCGATTTATAGAATTACTGTTTTACCCTTGATTTATAGAATTACCATTTTACCCTCAATTTACAGAATTACCGTTTTACTCTCGATTTACAAAATTACCGTTTTACCCTCGATTTACAAAATTACTAAAATACCCTTAGTTTAAAAAATTACCAAAATACCCCTGATTTTAAAAATTATCGAAATAATCTAAATTTGTAAAATATCAAAATACCCCTGTAGGGTAGAATTACCGAAATACCCTTGTAGGGTAGAATTACCAAAATACCCTTGTAGGGTAGAAATACCGAAATACCCCTATAGGATAGAATTACTGAAATAACCCTGTAGGGTAGAATTACCGAAATACCCCTGTAGGGTAGAATTACCGAAATACCCCTGTAGGGTAAAATTACTGAAATAACCCTATAGGGTAGAATTACTGAAATACCCCTGTAGGATAGAATTATCGAAATACCCTTGTCGGGTAGAAATACCGAAATACCCCTGTAGGGTAGAATTACCGAGATACCCTTGTGGGGTAAAATTACCATTTTGCCCCTAAGGTGTTAAACAACTGTTTTGCCCTTGTGGGCAAGTGACTGCCTTGGACTGTGTGGTTGGCGGATTTGATTGTGAATATATGTTGGTGATGTGAATGACTTGACTGTGATTGTTTGATTCAAATATGGGCATTACATTCTGCATTCATGACATGTTGCATGGGTTGGGTTTTATAAATATAGGAAGTGCTAAAAGGGCTATGCCCCAGTTTACCGAAAAGGGCTTTGCCCCAGTTTATCAAAAAGGGCTTTGCCCCAGTTATTAAAAGAGGCTAGGCCTCCAGTTATAAGATAAAGCAGCTATGCTGCCAGTGGAGAGCTTGGTTGGTACGATGGAGAGTAGCAAATGGTGGGTTGAGTAGTCTCCCCAAATGGCCTTGCATACATTCATTGGTATTTCATGTGATATTAAAATAGGCCTATGGGCCATACCGTTTACAGTAAAGGCTTTGGCCCAGTGATATGATTTATGAAAAGGCTTCGGCCAAGTAACCGTTAAACGAAAGGCTTCGACCCAGTAAATGTCGAGACTAAATAGGGCTTTGGCCCAGATTGTACTGGAACCGTGTTATTCACTGTTTGTTTGTTATTGGGATTACACACTGAGTTTTCGTAAACTCACCCCGTTTCTAACTGTGCAGGTGATCCCTAAGCTTAGATGGTTTGGAGCTGCGAGGGACTCGGAGATGGCCACACTACTTTTTCTGTTTCTTTTAATTGCAATTAGATTTCATTTTGGGTTTTTAATTTATGTAATAAGGCCGTTGGTGGGTTTTAAGTTTTAATTTGGATTGTGATTTCTTATGCTAAACTGCTAGTCTAGGAAAACTCGAGATTTCAAAATGGCATGATTTTTCTAAGGAACCCGAGCTTCCAACAACAAAGTTTTCAAAATGCTTCTGCGATTTTAAATGAGGTAATATACCAAAGGCAAACAAATTGGTAAACATTTTGATGAGAACTTTAGTTTAATAATAATAAAGGAATTTAGATTCAGTAATGGATTTTTACCAGAAAGATCAAATTTGAAAAATGGTTTGATGTGACGCACCAGATTCAGCCATAACATCTAGGCCGGGTTTGGGGTGTTACACCAAGTCTACTCTTATTTGGAAAAGGCCACTCTTGAGGGTTTAGAAGCATTCTAAAGCGTATATAAAAACCCCAAGAAGTACCAAAAAGGGACACACGGTGTAGGAGGCAATGAATTACTCAATGGAAGCCGATTGATCCATCTCAGAAGCCGGATTCACCTTCAAGACTGAAGATCTCCCTTCAATTCCCTTCAAGAGTTCTTGGGTTTTCTTTATGTTTTGTTATCATTATTCTTTAGAGATGTTTTCTTTCATAAATATGAACTAAACCCCCTAAATATCTAAGGGGAATGAAACCTAAGACGGATCTTGTTATTATTATCTGAATTGTATGATAAATATTTGACTTTTTCTTAATTATGAGTTCTTAATTCTTGCTTTAATATTCCAGGATATTGATTCAAGTATTGATGTGCTTATTCAGAGGAGCAAAAGTCCCTGTCTAAGAGTAGATCTAACATAATTAAATGGAGTTGATTGCATGCCTAGAGATAGGGTGACAAGATTTTTCCTGATTAGGGTAAAACCTAATAAGGGAATCCATAGATTGAGTTAATGTAACACTAGGGAGTTAATTAGAAAGAGATTTCAATTAAGCAACCTAGGGTTAGATGTTGTTAGTCTTGAGAGAGATAATAATATAAATTAAGGATTTCTACGGATCAAGTCAAGTGAATAAATCGTCGGATTCAGAGTGAATAACAAGTGAAGTCTAGGTGGATTTTTCCCTTAGATATTATCCAAATCATTCAATTTTCCCAAAATTTATTTCCCCAATTTACTTCCTGTGCATTCTTAGTTTAGTAATTAGTTTAAATAAAACAAACCCCTTTATTTTCAGGCTAGATAATAAAAAGAAAGTTAATACTAGTACTTTTAGTTCATTTGGGTTCCACATCCCAGTCTTGCCATAAGCTATACTACTGTTTGATAAGGTGTGCTTGCCTTTGCCGTGATAATAGTTAGTTTTCAAAGAGGGACATTCATAAATTATAAGACTTATCACGATTCACAACACGATCAAGTTTTTGGTGCTGTTGTTGGGGAACTAAGATATTAGGAACACTCGATTTTTATTACTTTAGCCATTTTATTTTTATTTCAAATTTTCATTTATTCGCTTCTGGTAGGTTTTTATACTGCATGACTAGAAGAAACCCGTCGGGACCATTACGTTTTGATAGTGAGATCGATCGCACAGCTCGCAAAAACTGAAGAGAAATAAGGTGAAGGCTAAGATACATAGAGGAAGAGCAAGAGGACGACATTCACACCACAACCGAAGAGATGGCTAAAAATCAGGAAAATCCACTACCTCTTGCGATTGCTGCTAATCCAATAAATCAGAATCCTGCTCCACGCACTATGTATGATTATGCTAAACCTACTTTAACAGGAACTGAGTCAAGTATAGTTAGGCCTGCTGTTGCTGCAAATAATTTAGAACTGAAACCTAACACAATTCAAATGATCCAATAGTTTGTTCAGTTTGATGCTTTGCAGGACGAGGACCCAAACACTCATTTGGTGAATTTCTTAGAGTTTTCTAACACTTTTAATATCAATAGCGTTTCTGATGATTATTTCGTGATAGGTTTTAAATATTTATAATTAATCGTTCTTGACACTAACTATTATTGCGATGTAGGAAAGTGTACCTATCGAACAGTAGTATAGTTTTAGCAAGACCGGATTGTCGAACCCAAATGAACTAAAAGTACTAGTAATAACTACCTTTTTATTATCTAGCCTAAGAATAAAGAGGTTTTTGTTTTAACTAACTAATTATCTAAACTAAAGATTCACAGAGAATGAAATTGGGGAATTGCTTTTGGGAAAATTGATTGAATTAAGACAATACCTAAGAAAAAATCCACGTAGACTGTACTTGTTATTCTGGCTCTGAATCAGACAATTTATTCATTTAACTTGTTCTGTAGAGATCCCTAAGTTATGTTATTATGCCTATTTAAGACTAATAACGTCTAATCCCTAGATTGAATAATTGAGACCTCTCTCTAATTAACACCCTAGGGTTGCATTAACTCGATCTATGGATCCCCTTATTTGGTTTCACCGTAATCTGAAAAAATCTTATCACCCTATGTCTAGGCGTGTAATCAACTCTGCTTAATTATGACAAATGTACTCTTAGACAGGGTCTATTCCTCTTCTGAATAAGAGCTTATCTTCAATCAATATCCTGGGATGTCAAAACAAGAATTAAGAACATATAATTAAGAGCACGTTAAATATTTATCATACAATTCAGAAAATAATAACAAGATTCGTCTTAGGTTTCATTCCCCTTAGGTATTTAGGGGCTTTAGTTCATAACTAAATAAGAAAACATCTCAGAATAATAAAGAATACGAAACATAAAGAAAACCCAAAACTCTTAAAGGAGAAATTGAGGAGAGATCTTCAGTCTTGATGGTGAATCTGGCTTCTGAGATGGATCAATCGGCTTCATTGGAGTAATTCTTTACTCCCTATTCTGTGCCTCTTTTCTTCCTCCTCTAGGGTGCATTTATAGGCTTTTGAATGCCTAAGAGCCCTCGAAATTAGCCTTTTTCGAATTGGACTCAACTTGAGCTCGGCAGGGACACGCCCGTGTGCGATTACTTCAAGCCGTGCTCGGGCCTGCCAAATTGACATGGCCGTGTGGTTTGCCCGTGTGAGGAGGTCCAGGCCTTGTTGATTTCGTAGTTTGGCCCATTTTCTCTGTTTTTGGCCCATTTCTCGTTCCTTCCGCTCTCCTATGCTCTCCTAAGTATAAAACATGAAATTAAAGCATTAGGAGCATCGAATTCACCAATTCTAATAGGAAATCATGCATAAAATGCGTTAAACATGGGGTAAAAATATGTATAAATTACTGTTTATCAAATACCACCACACTTAAGCATTTGCTTGTCCTCAAGCAAAATTCTCAACTCATAATGAAAATAAATTCTTCTCACTTTATAATTTCTATCAATAATATCTCAAAATAATCCATAGGGAATCATACATTGAGAATTCAACTAAAAGAACATAAAAGTTTCAAACATTCCAAGTTGAGTATTTAATCATGCAAACATAGGTGTCTCCCCTCATCTAAGTAAATACCTTTGATTTAGAATATCACAGAGTCTCAAATCCTCACTAAAGATTCACTCAAATCACTCGAGGTGTTTCAGGACAATAAATGAAGCACTCAATAGTCAATAATGAAAAGTCATTACCATAGGCTTGCATGGAAATCAAATCTCCACCACTATAATTTAAGATGATACATCAATAAAAAGGTTTTTAGAGGGTTGTAATGAGGCTTGGTTAGGGAGTGTGGTCACAAGCTGAAAGAAAGGGTTAGAATCGAGATTTAATTGAAAAATTGCTTAACTAGAAAAAGAGTTAATTATCACTTGCGTACAACGGAGCTTCTTCTCAGAATATGGAATTACTAATGTGTATACATAGTTTTATTTTGTTTTTTTTAAGACCAAGTTAAATAACATAGACTAACTATTAAGAACAATACATAGCTAAGCAATTTATTCAACTCAAATCTCGACAAAAATAAGGATTAATTTAGGGGATTTCAACAATAATGGGTTAAGGGTTAATATTAAGGGTAATACAAGAAATGGCTTGTTATGCTCAAGGGGTTTTATTAAGGGTTAATCGTGGAGGTAGGCTTTTCATGGCATGAGTGGGTTAATCCTAAGTGCCTTAATCATTTTTACATATCAAATCAAATGGTATGGTCTCGACATGCATAATCAAGCAAGTTCTAGAATAACAGTTCAATATTGATGCACTCAAAGAAATAATAAAAGTGAGCATGAAAGAATTAATAAATGCTCAAAAGGCTCAAGAATCTCACAAAAATTATGGCTTTTTGATGTTTAAAACTTGTGAATTCCAACTCAAAGTAATACCTAAACATTGGGGAAACAACTTAAGATTTTAAATTCTTAAAAATCAACTTATCATGCTTGATTCTCTAATGTCTTAAAGTTTAAACAATCAATGCATAAACGCCTATGTTGTAATTCAAGTTATATCAATTAAAATCATAAATCAATCAAAATTTATCCTAAATATGATATGAGAGCTTTTCATGAGAACAAGGCAGTCATTTAGGGATTTTTCTGATAATGAAATAAATACCCCCTACACATAAGATGTACATTGCCCTTAATATACAAAGATAGATATTAGAATGTAAAAAATAATATAGGGAGAGAAGTGAAACTTCCTGTATGATGAATTCCTCGAACTAGAGTTTTGGAGAGTAATCGATTCGAGAGTGGAGGAGGATACTATGACAATCGTAGAGGTTCATTAGTCCATAAGTCTTGTGCCAAAAGAATATTATATCTAGTGGTAGCTATGGTAATGGTCGATCAGGACATGGCAATCGTGAAGAACCTTTCCCGGTGGAGTTGTTAGTTCCTATGCGATGATGAGCTTAAGAGCTCTATATAACTGTGATAAAATTAGGAACTTTTTAGGGGATTTAGGAAGAATAATTACTCATAAAAAAATAAACAAAATTGATAATTAAAAATAAAATTATATAATCTAATAAAATAAAAATTAGTTTCAATAAAAATTAAAAACATAAGACAATACGAATAAATAAATGGTTTTAAACATCTGCATCGCTAGATGGTTCGTGAGGTTGGACTGGCAATGAGATGTGGAGGTGCTGACAAATCTGTTGTAGAGTAGCATCAATGTTGTCAAATTGTTGAAAACACTACTGCTCGAATCGAGTGAGGCGCTCAGAGTTGTCAGCATATGAAGTCGCTGTATGAACTGGACGAAAGGGTGGTGGTGGCTGAGTCGGTGGATCCTTGTGCTGTGGAGGGACATCATCAGGAATGTCCTCATAGGCCTCCTTCTCGGTAGATTGGGTGAGACGATATTGGGGAGGGTAGTTCCTTGACGCCTCTCGATCATCCTCATGCTAAGCATGCTCGAGATGCCTTGTGGAGACATCTGGTTGATGAGGGTAAGGGATGATTCTTGGGCCGCGGTGCTGAGGAGCTTGAAGTGTCGAGCTAACCTAGTAACATAAGGGCCAATGGAGATAACCCCCTTCCTATGCCGCTCGGTCTGGTGCTGAATTGCGAGGTCGATGAAATAGGCAAGGTCAGTGACGTGCCCGTGCGGCATACACCATAAAAAGTAGGCGTCGTGAGTGTTGATGATGCTAGTGCTCTCCCGCCATCCTGTAATCGTGTGAGCAAAAATGGCGTGTAGGCACCTTAGGGATAGTAAAAGAACTGATGCCTTAGGGATTGTAGGAGGTTACGCTAGGGGCCAAAGTGTGCCAGCACTTCGAGGGAGAGAAATGTATGTGGCGAGTGAGAGCATGTAGTTCATTCTCCTCCTTGAACTCCTCTGTATATAAGCCCAGTGTAGCATCGAACTCTGGGATGCTTAGCTGGTGGACTAACCCACCTAGGCGAAACTGGACCGTGCCAGAATCATCGTAGTTCATCATTACGGTCTGAAGATGGAACATTTTGCACAGTTCCATCGTGAGCTCGAGGTATGTTGCTTCGATGATCCCAAAGAACAGCTCCCAAGGGTTAGTGGTTAGGAGGGCCCCAATCGTATCGGCCAACTGAACTTGTTCTACGGCAGCCCAGTCGATGCAGCTGCCCGCAATTAAAGGTCGAGCCCGAAGTATTTGGAAAAGTTCTTTCTAGGGCCCATGGGGGAACTGCAATAGAGGGTGACGAATTTTTGTGGTTGGACCCATGGAAGATGATGCTCCCTTCCATTTCTTTAAAGTAGGGACAGTGGCCTTCTTTCCTTGTGAAGACGACATTATAAACCTGTAACATAAAGAATAATAATTGTGACAGCCCTAATGTGACCCTAGTCGGGAAGTGGTTTCGGGGCCACAAAACCGAGTCATAAAAATAATTAGCTGTCATATTTGATGCTTATTATATGTCTATATGCATGTGTGAAAATTTCATATTTGAATTTTTTTAAATTGTAGGTGAATTTTAGTAAATAGGACTTATGTGAGAAAATTTTGAAATGTGATAGGTCAAAACATAAGGATCTATTAGTGCATGAAATAAAAAGGGGGGACTTGCATGTCAATTTCCCCCCCTAATTAGTAGTGGCTGGCCATGACAAGTATGGTGGACCAAGTGTGATGGGCAAAAACATGTCATAAACATGTTAAGTTAGTGTTTCATGGGAGGTATGATAAAATAAGGAGCATGGGAATAAAATAATGAAAGGGAATAGGATGAAAAAAAAAAGTGTGTGGTTGTTCCCCCATTTTGCCGAAACTAGAAAAAAAAAGAAAGGCTTCATCCTTTGGTTCTTCTTGGCCGGTTTGAAAGCAGGAAGAAGAGAGGTTTCGGTCACCTTGAGCTTAATGGGAGGTTAGTATATTGTGTTAAATTCTTAATTTTTAAACTTGTTTCTAGTTAATTAGCTAATTTCTTACACAAACCATGGCAAAATTTCGAAATTTCGGTGATGGCTTGAGCATTTGATTTTGGTTGTTGAAAGGAATGAGTTGGAGGTTGGATCATGTTAAGATTCGGCCTTGTATATAAACATTAAGAGTTTGATGTTTTTGTGATTTTTGGAAGGTAAATAAGGTTATACACAAGATAAATACTAAGATTTTGGTTGACTTGTTTTAGTGAGGTTCGGCCAAGGACCTTATGTGCAAGTTTATTCGGTTTAAGTAGAGAAAACGTGACGGGTAGATATGAAGTAATGTGTATATTGGTTCGGCTGCTAAGCAAGGAAATAATTGTTAGTAACATAGTATCTATGCACTTATGTATATATATGTATGTACAAATAACCTATTTAGCTATGGATATCTAAGGTGTTAAATAATGAAATTCTTGAGGACTTGGGTTAAATAGCATTCGGCCAAGGACTATATGGGCTTGTTAATTCGGTTTAAGTGAAGAAACTATGATAGAGAAATATGACTAAATTGTGGACTTTGACAATTTAAATGATGCATTTGACTTGTGTATCGACCTAGGACGATATGTGTTTCTATATGAAGTTAGATGGTGTTGATGAAGTTCGGTAATGCATGATGTTTAAATAGTATTGAGCAAGGTCATTGTACTTAAATTGTATGGCATACATGTATTGAATGGAATTGCTCAAGTGAAAATATTAAATGAATTTATTTGTTTAAATTAAGCTCAAGAGCAAAGGGGATCTAAATCCGATAAAGGGAAGGAAAAAGTGGTCGAATAGCCATCGAACCGTTTGACAACACCCGAGGTAAGTTTTCGAGTAACGAGACTTAGTTTACGATTTGATTAAGTCATGACGTATGAGCGTAACAAATATACGGTGATATGATGATTCTACTTGAATTTTATGTTGAGTTAATTTGTCTATACGTGTGACGGGTAGCCGTATGTGCATAGAGATCGTGTCATAAAGCAAACTAAACCATGCTGTTTGTATGTGGCTAGTGAGCCGAAAATGGGATTGCTTAATACGTGACTTGTGTTTGAACTCTGATTATGAAAATGGAATATAAATGTGTCATGATTTGTTGATATGTGCATGAATGTTTGGATGATAACCGGGCTAAGTCCCGAAGGCATTTATGCTAGTGACTAGTTCCGGGCTAAGTCCTGAAGGCATTTGTGCGAGTTACTATATCTGGGATAAGTCCCGAAGGCATTTGTGCGAGTTACTATATCCGGGCTAAGTCCCGAAGGCATTTGTGCGAGTTACTATATCCGGGCTAAGTCCCGAAGGCATTTGAGCGAGTAGCTATATCCGGTTAAATCCTGAAGGTACTTGGGTTGGGAATGAGCGACCTTGCTGTAATAGTTTCAATTAATACGCTCGTAAAGTCCCAGCGATGAGGTATGTTTCGTATGTGCTTTGAATTAGTTGATCCCTTACAAATAAGTATTCGCTAAACCGATAAATGAGCTACCGGCCTTTGGCTATGTTGATCTTTTGTGTATGAATATAAGGTTTGGTAATGTGAAGTAAGTATGATATTGAGAATTTGTGCATGTCAAATTATCCATTTAGCTATATGAATGCTACATTTTAGTTGTGTCAAATTTTATGGCTCAAAACTTACTAAGCTTTAAATGCTTACTCCGCTTCTGTAAATCTCTGTTTTATAGATTTTGGTTCTTCAGCTATCGGACTCGGGATTTTTTTGAAGTCGAAGTCGCCCACACTATCAAAGCTCCTTTTGGTACACTTTTGGTTGAACTTTGAAATGGCATGTATAGGACACCCCTTTTTTTTGTTATTAGTCAAGTACTTTGGTGTTATATATATTTGGATAGCCATGCGAAAATGGCTTATATATATATATTTTGAGCATAATGTTATAATCATCTTGAATGTATATGTTCATTAGGAGGCATGGAAATGTTTGGCAACGATTAGCCATTAGAATGGTTCATCACGATTATATTTTGGGCTATATATGCTAAAGGGCTAGTTGAATCATGGAAACTATGAAATAGGTAAAGTCTACCTTAAAGGTAGATGCTGACAGCAGCAGTGATGTAGATTTGAAAAATCACTAAAAATAGTAGGAATGGAATTAAATGGTGAATAAATTATGTAATCAAACATTGATGAATCTACTTTCATATGGAAGAAACGAAACGATCATATGAGTTGTATGTTAAGAGATATATAGGTTTTCGCGAAATAGGGCCAGAACGGTTTCTGGATTCCCTGTTCCGACTTTTAAAATTCATTATAAATTAACCAGATACATTTAGAAGTCATTCCATATATGTATAGGTTCCTTTTTGAGTCTAGTTTCTATAGAAACAAACAGCATCAGTATTGAAGCCCTGTACAGGGAGATATCCAAGTCGTAATGCATGAAGGTCAGTGTAATCGAACCCTGAAATAGGGGAGACTTTAACTAATAAACTGTACTACTTGGCTCGACCAAAAATTCTAGAAAAAAAATGTAGATGGATATATGAGTATAGTTTCAGGAAAAATTTACAGAACTGGTTTTATAGTTTTGGAACTCGAGATATGATTTTTAAGGTGACAGTGATGCAGTTAGCCAGCTCGTCTGGAAATTTAAAATGGACTGTGCAAATAAGTGAATTTAGTCCGTTCACACCTCGTGTTCGACTCCAGCAACGAATTTGAAAAAGTAAAAAGTCATGAATTTCAACTATTTCAGCCAAAACTACTAATACGAAGCAAACTCAACCAAAATAGCCGTGAGAATGAGAATAGTAATGTCATGGGTACGAGGTTTTCCTAATTTCGATTTAACACAAAATGTATGATAACTAACCTAAGAATGCAAATTAAATTATAGACATTGGCATGGTAATAGCATGAGAATGAGCATAGTAATGTCATGGGTATGAGGTTTTCCTAATAACTCGATTTAACACGAAATGTATGATAACTAACCTAAGAATGCAAATTAAATGATAGAATAATGAGCAAAATGAAAAATAGTTCAAAAGCAATGAAGACTATGTTGATAATAAGCATTAAAAATAAGTAAAATAGAAGTGAAAGGAGTAAACAAACGCTAAGGGAGAGAGATTGAGTGTCAAAAATGGAGTGGGAAGCGGCGCACGGGCGTGGCAAGGAGGCCGTGTGGACTTGCAGCGGTTAGGGTTATGGTTTTTGAATGGGGAAGAAAGTGAATAGTGTAGGGTATTTATAGATTTTGGGGCACACGGCCAGGTAACAGACCTGAGTTCCCCAATTTTAGCCCGTGTGATTCTCAAATTTTAAATTTGGGCGTGTCTGACATTTAGTACACGACCGTGTTCCTTGGGCATGTGGGTGCACACGGTCGTGTCGCACGGCCGTGTCTGGCGTTGTTCGCTTCTCCCACGCCTGTGTATGAAAGCCCTACGCCCGTGTTACTTTGACAGGTTCGCCACGGGTGTTAGACAAGAGTGTGTCGCACGCCCGTGCTGTTTTAATAGGTTCGCCCACGGTTCTTAAACACGGGCATGTCTCACGCCCGTGTTGTTTTGGCAGGTTCGACCACGGCCATGTCACACAGCCATGGCATTTTATCGCAGCCCGTGTTTGGGAAAATCATTGCCCTATTTTCACACGGCCCTAAGCACGCCCGTGCTATTGGCTGTATCCTTGTGGAAAACCTGTATTCAAGTGCTCCGTTAGTAAGTTAGATGTTGAAGACTAAATTTTAAAGAAATTAATACAGTTAGTGCTCTGGTTACCTCCCGAGAAGCGCTTATTTATAGTCTAAGCTCAATTTACCTCTCTGTTGAATGATCATGGTGGTTTGAGGGGTTTATACTCCTTATTCCTACTATCAATCTCATCAAAATAAGGTTTTAGACGGGTATTTTTTACCTTAAAAGTGCCGAACTTGGGGTGACTTACCTCAACTGTACCGAATAGAAAAATACTAAGTACCGTGAGAGGGATTTCTTCATTCGGTGTAGTAGTGACAATGTGAGGATTGGCGGCATCTCATAAGACTTTATCTCCAACCTTAAGTTGATTTGGAGAGGTATTGAGCTCGTTCTGGCGTAGTTTTGGTCTATCGTGTGTTCTCGGTTTATGTGTTCGCCATTCATCTAGCTCCTCTATTTGCAGCCTTCGTTCTTCATAAATAGGTCCTATACTATTGTTTGAGGATGGCTCATGTACTTCCTTCAGACTTATCTCCTGAAAAGTGGGTTGTATCATATGGTCAGTTTTAAGAGAATGGTTTAGATGATCACCTTCAATTTCCGATTTGTTGCCAAAATTGCGAGCTTGAAGGGTGATTGTTTCGTCTCCCACACGAAGCGTGAGCTCACCTGTGCCAACATCAATAATTGTTTTAGGAGTTGCTAAAAAGGGCCTTCGTAGAATTAAAGGAGTGTTGCTATCGTCCTTTATGTCTAGAACAATGAAGTCAACGGGAAATATAAATTTATCGATTTTAACAAGCACATCTTTAATAATACCCCTAGGAAATCTTATAGTTTTATCTACTAATTGAATGCTCATCCTAGTCTGTTTGGGTTTCCCAAGACCTAATTGTTTAAAAATTTTGTAGGGCATAACATTAATACTAGCCCCCAAATCAGCTAATGCATTATTAACATCTAAACTACCAATTAAGCAGGGAATCGTAAAACTCCCTGGATCTTTTAGTTTGTTGGGTAGTTTATGTACAAGCCCAATTTTGGGCCCAAAACCCCAAAACCCACTAAGCCAATAACCCCAAACCTACCCATGCCCACACACACAACAAAAGAAAAAGCTAAGGAAACCCTAGCCATTCAGCACATGCTCCCCATCCCATCCACCACCCACGACTGCAAGCACCCCCACTGTGCCACCGCCCCACTTGCGCCTGCAACATTAAAAAAAAGAGAATAAACAAATATTAAAAAAGGGAAATGTAATGGCTATTTAAAAGCCAAATCAAAAACCATTGTAACATTCAGACACTTTGATGAAATAATAAGCAATATTAGACAAAAAAAAACAAAACAAAAAACTCAAGAATCACAGCAAAAACAGATCGATCGGAGACTAAGCCGAAGGTTTATCCCTATTTCTCTTCATTTTTTTTTGAATCCATTCGTACATACAATTTTCACCCTATTTTAAAATAGCATATATACTAAATACAAACATATACAAAACACAAAAAAGGGAGAAAAGTTTACCTTTTTCGAAACTCCAGCCACCATGCACGGTGGCCGGCGACGGTGGCGCACGACGTTCCAGCGATCGGCCGGCGACCGGCCCCCTGGCTGAGAATCGCCCCTCTCCTTTCTCTCTCCCTTTTTTTTCTCCTCAGCAGCTAAAATGAAATTTTTAGAAATTTTTAGGCTTTTAGAGCCTACCAGAACGGCACCCTTTTGGTGCCCACTTCAAAACGCTGAAACGGCGTCGTTTAGCTGCCTTGATCCGAGACCCGACTCCGACCCGTCCCAGGATCCACGCATTTTCGTTTAAGGGTCTAATTAAGTTTTATTTAACTTTAATTTGTAATTAAGTTTTATTTAACTTTAATTTGACCCTAAAATTTATTTTGTTTTCAATTCAGTCCTCCTTCCAGCGACATCGTTTTAAGGGTTTGGGTAAATTTCCCTTTCGGCCCTCCGTAGTCGCGTGCGCATTCAAAAAAGTCCCCTCCTTTATAGTTATTTTAAGATCGGCCCTAGGACTTCATGTTTATTTCGGATTTAGTCCTTTTTTGAGAATTAATGTGGTTTTTGGAATTATTTTCACCTTTTCGTTATACATATTATTCATTATTCTATTTACTATTTTGTATTATTATTATTAACGTATTTTACTATTATTTAAACATTTTTAGTTTTTATTAATACTTAAATATATATATTTATAGTTGTTTTATATATGTATTATTATGCCTAATATATATTGTATGTATGCACATCTAACACCATATTGTACACATATTAATACCACGTTATATACATGTTTGCCCCTGTTTGTGTGTATTATTAATATTAATATATGTTTTATTATATATCTTTAACATATATATATATGTATACATTTATATTATTATCATTATTATTATTATTATTATTATTAGTTTTGATATTATTGTTTTATTAAATACATTCGTGTCATATATACATACTTTTAATATATATGTTATACTTCATATTATGCCCATGTAAATTAATATTACATCTTGTATATCATTTTATTATAGTTTTATATGTTGTAAATATCATATTGTGTCCTATCATGTTTATTATGTAGGTCATGTATATGTTTTAATATATTATGTGTATACTTTGTTTTGGTATTTCACGTACATATTATGTATAAACATTCAATATTATCATATATTTGATTTCAATATATATTTACACAATGTTTCTTTATTATTATCATTATCTCTGTATTATTACTATTATTATTATTATTCCTTCCGTTACCATCACTATGATATTATTATTTTTATAACATTTTTATATAATTATCTATACACTATTGCTTTTACACTAACTAATAATATATACACATTTTTGCGTACATATTTTGCTTATATATATATCATTACCCACGGTATTATCGTTTCATCACCTATTTATACCTTCGTAAATTCTTTCAAGCCTTAAGTCATTCATTGTTTGTTTTATTAATATTAATATATATACTATGTAATTTTATATTGCGTATACATTCTATATTATGCATATGTACCTTGTAATATTGTACTATTATTATTATGTATATATATGTTTCTATATTTCTTCTTATTTTTATTATCATGCATATACTTTAGTACACATAATATCATTATTATTGTTTTCATTATCATCTTATGTTACCATTATTTATTTATTTATTTTCTTGCGTGTTCGATCATTTCATTTTTTTCCTCACATATTTGTTTACATTTGTTTAGCCTCGCCATTATATCATCTTTTACAACTATTCATATTATTGCTTTTGACACTATCGCACCCGTCATTATGTTATTATTCATTTGCTTTTATGTTTACTATAAGTCACGATTTTACTCAAAACATTAATAATTTTCTCATAAAAGTAAATATTCTGTATTTAGTAATTCGAGACAATCGTGCCCTAACTTACTGGGTCTCGATTTGTCTCATTCAACCTAAATAAACGGAATACTCTTTTAAATCACGATACGAGTCTAAAAAGTGCTTATTTTTGAAGCTTCGAGGTGTGGTGCCCTAACTTACCGGGTATGACATTTTGATATCTCGAAATAAGATCTTTTGCAAATAAAGGCAATGTTCGGTGTTCGGAAGTTCGAGGAAACGTGCCCTAACTTACTGGGTTTCGATTTTCCTCGTTCGCCCTAACTAACCGAATATCCTTCTAAAAGAAGGTAAAATACATCGATTTTAAATAAAAGGCAAGCTCATTCTCAAAAGTTCGAGATGCCGTATCCTAACTCACTGGATATGACGTATCATTGCCTCGAGACGAGAATGTCTTTAGCATTTTAATGTTTATTTTACAAAAGAGGGATTGTATTTCAAGGTCTTTCAAGTTCTCAATTTTCGACAATTAAGACACTAATTAATTAACTAGGTACCAATTCTAGGAGTATTGTGACAGCCCAAAATTGACCCTAGCCGGGAAGTGGTTTCGGGACCGCTAAACCGAGTCACCGAAAGGTTTGAATGTGATGTTTATTGTCTAGAATATGTAATCATGAATGTGTAAAAATTTCAAGCTTCGATTTAGTCGATTGCATGTGAATTTAGTCAATAGGACTTATATGAGAAAATTTTAAAATGTGATAGGTCAATGCATGAGGACCTATTAGTGCATGTGGAAGAAAAAGGGGACTTGCATGTCAAATTCCCCCTCCCTAATATGTAGTGGCCGGCCATGCTATAGGTGGAAACATGTCTCCAACATGTTATGCTAGTGATGCATGTTAAGAATAATAAAATAATAAGCATGGTGATTAAATAATGAAAGAAGGGTGATGGAGAAAAAAAAAAGTACATGGTCTCACCCCCCCTTGTTGCCGTGAATTGAAGAAAGAAAACAAAAAAAAAAAAAAGAGTTCATTCTTGAACATCCTTGGCCGAATAGAGGAAAGAAAGGAAGGGGAAAAAGGCTTGAGAAAAATCGGCTATGGTGGTGGTTAGACTAAGGTATGTTTGATGTTGTCTTTGAGATGCATGCATGTTTTAAATAGCCCATGTTTAAACTTTGAATCTTGTTGATAACATGAGCAATCGGTCATGAGAAAGTGCTCAAGGAAAAGGTTGTTGATGAAAGAAATTAATGTGTTAAGGGATTATATGAAACTTATTCATGTTTATATATGTTATATGCAACGAAAATGGTTGATGATTTTGGAGGTGATTAGCTTGAATCGGCCACGGTATATCCATAAACACGATCTATGCTTGTTATGTTACTCATGGTTAAAACAATTCGGCTAGGACATTCGGCCATGGATGGTTGTATTTCTTTGATGTTGTTTTTGATGCCTTAGGGCATTGAGAGTTGATTATAGATGAGGTGAGCTTCTTGATTTAAAAATTTGATGGATGTTAAGCTAATTGGGCAACCAAAGGTTCAATATTTTTGTTATGAGGTCATATGTGCATTCGGCCATGGTCTTTGCTTGAATATGAGAATTGTAATGTGATTTTCCTAAATTGTCTATGAATTTGGTTGTTGATTTCATGGTAATGGTATATTGAATCCATGAGAATTTAGTAAGGTTGCATTCGGCAACTTACTTGAAATTAAAAATCGATGTCTAAGCTTAGGTGATTTCGATGATGATATATGTGTGTATACATAAGTATATTTAGTTGATTCGGCTTTGGTAGTTGCATGAGATTATTAGCCGAATATACTAACATACATATACATGTGAGATTGGATTGTAAATATTTAGCAAGGTGGTTAAACTAGTTAAATTATTGATATAGCTCAAGGAGCTAAAGGAGGTGAATCGAGCAAAGGCAAAGAAAAGGTTATCGAGTAGCCGAGTTGGAACCGTCTTACCCAACACGAGGTAAGTCATTAAGCATGTAGTTGGTATTATTTCAATGGTCATAATGTTGTGTATTGATGCTGAATGGAATGAATAAATGTACATATATATATATGCATGTACGTATGTGATGATGAAATTGTTGAATGAAATAAATGAGGTGAGATGTAATGAGTTGTTGATCTCGGCACTAAATGTGCGGGATAACCATTTATGACCATGAGATTGGTGCTAAGTGCGCGGGATTAAATTGTACAGCACTAAGTGTGCGATTCTACTTTGTTGCACTAAGTGTGCGAAATGAATATGATGCACTAAGTGTGCGAATTGACCATGCGGCACTAAGTGTGCGGGTTTGACTATGTAGCACTAAGTGTGCGATTTGATTACGTGGCACTAAATGTGCGAGTTGATTATATAGCACTGAGTGTGCGGGCTCAATATACATTCGTGAATCATTATGGACACTATGTGTGCGACACTATTGAGCTGATCGCGGACAGCGGATCGGGTAAGTGTCTTGAGGACATGGCTAATATGTGCTATGCGTATACTTGGTGTTGAGCTCGGTAAGTTGAACCTATGTGACAACTATACTTGAAGTCACGTACATAAAAATTTATCGTAGGATGGGTGAAAGGCCGTTTTGTGGTTTGATTGTAACGAAAATAAATTGATTTATGAAAATGCTTCAATATCCTATTGATGAGTATATGAATTGTGAAGGCATGAATTGATATGAAATTGAATCGGTAGGTTGGTGGAACTATGGTATGGTTCGGTATGGATGGAGTAAATTGTCTCATTCCATTTTATTCCTCTTGTGATAATGTTATTGATGTATAGTAGAGCATTGCTTATGACTTACTGAGTTATAAACTCACCCGGTGTTTCCTTGTCACCCATTATAGGTTGCTTGGACTCATCAATTTTTGCGGGGTCGGGCCGTCAACGAAGTCATCACATCAGATAGCTAGTTTTGGTACTTTCTTCTTAGTGTGCTTAGAAGATCATTTTGGCATGTATAAGCTAGTACGTTGTGTTTGAATTATGGCATGTAAACTTTAAGCCATGCGAAAATGGCACGAATGTTCGATTGAGTTGGATCGAGGGTAGGCATGAAATGGACCTAGTTACTTTCGTAACAGATGCTGGCAGCAGCAGTGTCATGAGATTGAAAAATCACTAAAAATAGTAGGAGTGGAATTAATTGATGAATAAATTATGTAATCGAAGCTCGATGAGTCTGTTTTCATGAGGAAGTAACGAAAAGATCATATGGGCAGTATATTAAGAGATAATCAGATTTTAGTGGGACAGGGCCAGAACGGTTTCTGGATTCCCTGCTCCAACTTTGGAAATTCATTATAAATTAACCAGAGATAATTAGGGGTCGTACCATATATGTGCAGATTCCTCTCTGAGTCTAGTTTCCATAGAAACAAACGGCAACAGTATTGAAGCCCCGTGCAGGGAGATATCCCAGTCGTAATGGGCAAAGGTCAGTGTAGTCGACCCCTGCAACTTGGGGAACTTTGACTAATAAACTGTACTAATTGGCCCAACCAAAAATTCTAGAAAAAAATACATAGATGGGCACATGAGTCTAGTTTCTGGGAAAAATTACGAAACTGATTTTCGAGTTACGAAACTCAAGATATGAATTTTAAAACGACTAGTACACAGATTGGGCAGTGTCTGGAAAATAAATTTTGTAAGAGGGTAAAGCCAGTTAACACCTCGTGTTCGACCCCGATGACGGTTTCGGGTTCGGGGTGTTACATTTTATTGGTATCAGAGCTATGGTTTAGTCGGTTCTAGGACTTCCATAGCACGTATGAGTCTAGCTATACATGCCATAATGTTAATGTTTAAAAGGGTGATGACTTCTGACGGTTGAAATGTTTTTGTCTTGATTAGTAAATGGATCCCGGTGAAGAAAGAACCCTAGCGGATGACGTTGAGAGCGTAGCGGCTGCTCCTGCACAAGGGACGCCGCCTGTTGAACCCCAGTCATCTGCGAATAATCAAGGTGAGGGGGCTAAACAAGCCTTCTTTACCATGATGAATGAGTGGGTCGCGCAATATGCCCGAGCCAACCCGGCTGTCCAACAATTCCCAAATTTGAATAACCCACCCCAAGAGCCTGTAAGGCCGTCAGTCGCTGATCCTGTGAGGCTGAGTAAGCTACCTGTAGACTTGATTAGGAAGCGTGGGGCCGAGGAGTTCAAGGCCATAGTAACTGATGATGCCGAAAGGGCCGAGTTCTGGCTTGATAACACCATTCGGGTGTTCGATGAATTGTCATGCACACCCGATGAATGTCTAAAATGTGCGGTATCTTTGTTGCGAGACTCAGCCTACTATTGGTGGAGGACATTGATTTCCATAGTCCCGAACGAGCGAGTAACTTGGGACTTCTTTCAAACGGAATTTCGGAAGAAATTTATTAGCCAACGGTTCATTGACCAGAAGCGTAAGGAGTTCTTGGAACTCAAGCAAGGCCGTATGACTGTATCTGAATACGAACATGAATTCGTAAGACTTAGTAGGTATGCCCGGGAGTGCGTAGCTGATGAGGTTGCTATGTGCAAAAGATTTGAGGAAGGATTGAACGAAGATTTAAAGCTACTAATGGGTATTCTGGAAATAAAGGAATTCGTAACACTAGTCGAACGAGCCTGCAAGGCGGAGGAACTTGGAAAGGAGAAGAGGAAGGCTGAATTTGAAGCTAGAGATTATCGTAAAAGATCGACGGGTAAAGCTCCGTTCTCAGCTGTGAAGAAGTTCAGGGAGGACATTAGTAAGTCGAGGGCGACTACGGGAATTTCCATTAGGGCAAGACCATCGATGGGCTCCCGAGCTACTTCGGTAGCTAGTGTGGGCAATAATCGGCACGAGAAACCTGAATGTCCCCAATGTGGAAGACGACACCTAGGTGAATGTTGGGGCAAGTCTACTAACAGGGCCTGTTACGGATGCGGTTCGAAGGACCACTTCATTAGAGATTGCACGGAGCTGGATGAGAAGAATAAGATTCAAGGTGCAAGACCTAGTGGAGTGACATCTAGAGGTAGACCACCGAGAATTTTTGGAGGCAGGGGTGGTAGTCAGAGGGGGGCTTCTGATACGGCCGATCGCGCCGAGAACCGTGCTCCTGCTAGAGCATATGCCATTCGCGCACGAGAGGAGGCATCCTCCCCCGACGTCATCACTGGTACCTTCACTCTCTTTGATACTAATGTGATTGCATTGATTGACCCTGGTTCTACTCATTCATATGTATGCGAAACCTTAGCAACCAGTAAGACTCTACCTGTTGAGTCTACTGAGCTCGTAATTCGAGTATCAAACCCTTTGGGTCAATGCGTACTTGTTGATAAAGTGTGTAAGAGATGCCCTCTATTAATCCGAGAATCCTGTTTTCCGACTGATTTGATGCTTTTGCCGTTCGACGAGTTTGATGTTATTCTTGGTTTGGATTGGTTAACCGCGCATGATGCGGTTGTGAATTGCAAAAGCAAGACTATTGATTTGAGGTGCGCAAATAACGAAATAATCCGAGTTGAGTCTGCGGACTTAAGGGGGTTGCCAGCTGTAATATCAGCAATGTTGGCCCAGAAATATGTAAGGAAAGGGTGCGAAGCATACCTCGCGTATGTACTTGATGACAAGGAGTTAGAAAAGAAACCCGAATCGGTGCCGGTGGTTTGTGAATACCCGGATGTTTTTCCTGAAGAGTTACCGGGTTTGCCACCTGTTCGGGAAGTAGAGTTTGGAATTGAGCTTGTACCTGGAACTACGCCAATTTCGATCGCTCCGTATCGTATGGCACTAACTGAGTTAAAAGAGTTGAAAGCTCAGTTGCAAGAATTGACGGATAGAGGTTTCGCTCGACCGAGTTTCTCGCCTTGGGGTGCACCAGTATTGTTCGTGAAAAAGAAGGACGGAACCATGAGGTTGTGCATTGACTATCGTCAACTGAATAAAGTGACGATAAAGAATAAGTATCCGTTACCGCGTATAGATGATCTGTTCGATCAATTAAAGGGAGCATCGGTGTTTTCAAAGATAGATTTGAGATCGGGTTATTATCAGTTACGGATTCGAGATTCGGACGTACCCAAAACTGCTTTCAGAACGAGGTACGGTCACTATGAGTTCTTAGTGATGCCGTTTGGGCTCACTAATGCCCCTGCGGTGTTTATGGATTTGATGAATCGGATCTTTAGGCCGTACTTGGATCGGTTCGTAGTTGTGTTTATTGATGACATCTTGGTCTATTCAAGAGATGAGGCCGAACATGCTGAGCATCTGAGGCTAGTGATGCAAATTTTGCGGGATAAGCAGTTATATGCTAAGTTCAGTAAGTGTGAGTTCTGGCTAAGAGAGGTTAGCTTCTTGGGTCATGTGGTATCCGCATCGGGTATTCGGGTTGACCCGAGCAAAATTTCAGCCATACTTAACTGGAAGCCTCCGAGAAACGTTACCGAAGTCCGGAGCTTTCTAGGGCTCGCCGGTTATTACCGACGATTTGTCAAAGGTTTCTCGATGATAGCCACACCAATGACGAAGCTACTTCAGAAGGATGTTAAGTTCGAATGGACGGAGAAATGTCAGAAAAGCTTCGATCAACTGAAAACTCATCTGACTAAAGCTCCAATTTTGGTGCAACCCGAATCGGGTAAAGAGTTTGTCGTTTATAGTGACGCATCCCTACTCGGGTTGGGTTGTGTATTGATGCAAGAAGGTCGAGTTGTGGCCTATGCGTCGAGACAATTGAAGCCACACGAGAGAAATTATCCGACCCATGATCTCGAACTAGCCGCCATTGTGTTTGCATTGAAAATATGGCGACATTATTTGTTTGGTGAGAAGTGCCATGTGTTTTCGGATCACAAAAGTCTCAAATATTTGATGACTCAACGGGACTTGAATCTGCGACAAAGACGTTGGCTTGAATTGTTGAAGGATTATGAGCTTGTCATTGATTACCACCCGGGAAAGGCTAATGTGGTTGCGGACGCCTTAAGCCGGAAATCACTGTTTGCTTTGCGAGCGATGAATGTACACTTGTCTGTTCTACCTGACAATGTGTTAGTAGCTGAATTAAAAGCCAAACCATTATTGACTCATCAAATTCATGAAGCTCAGAAAGTCGATGATGAATTAGTTGCAAAACGAGCTGAGTGTGTTCCAAACAAGGAATCGGAGTTTCAGATTGATGATGATGGTTGTTTGAGGTTTAGAAGTCGTTTGTGCGTTCCAAGGAATTCGGAACTCATTCCGATGATCCTGAACGAAGCCCATTGTAGCCGAATGTCAATTCACCCGGGGAGCACGAAAATGTACAACGACTTGAAACGTCGATTTTGGTGGCATGGTATGAAGCGAGACATCTCCGACTTTGTTTCGAGATGTTTAATATGTCAGCAAGTGAAAGCGGAACATCAAGTGCCTTCAGGGTTACTTCAGCCGATCATGATACCCGAGTGGAAATGGGACCGAGTCACAATGGACTTTGTGTCCGGACTGCCATTGTCCGCAAGTAAGAAGGATGCGATTTGGGTTGTTGTTGATAGGCTGACTAAGTCGGCTCACTTTATCCCCGTGCGTACGGATTTCTCATTGGATAAACTAGCCGAGTTGTATGTTTCTCAGATTGTGAGATTACATGGAGTACCTATTTCTATCGTGTCGGATAGAGATCCGAGATTCACCTCGCGATTTTGGAAGAAATTGCAAGAAGCTTTGGGTACCCAGCTGCATTTTAGCACCGCTTTTCATCCCCAAACCGATGGTCAATCCGAGCGGATAATTCAGATACTCGAGGATATGCTGAGATGCTGCATCCTTGAGTTTAGTGGTTCATGGGAACGGTATGTACCTTTGATTGAATTCGCTTACAACAATAGTTTTCAATCAAGTATTAAGATGGCACCTTACGAGGCTTTGTACGGTCGTAAATGCCGTACACCATTGTTTTGGACCGAGCTTGGTGAAAGTAAAATTTTCGGAGTTGATTTGATTAAAGATGCTGAACAGAAAGTAAAAGTAATCCGTGAAAGTTTGAAGGCAGCCACAGATCGTCAGGAATCGTATGCAGATCTGAAACGGAAGGACATTGAATATCAGGTGGGAGATAAAGTGTTCCTTAAAGTTTCGCCTTGGAAAAAGGTACTTAGGTTTGGCCGTAAGGGCAAGTTGAGCCCGAGATTCATTGGGCCGTACGAAATCTCCGAACGAGTGGGGCCAGTTGCGTATAGATTGATTTTGCCCCCTGAGCTTGAAAAGATTCACGATGTCTTTCATGTTTCGATGCTTCGACGCTATCGATCTGATCCGTCGCATATAATTAGCCCATCAGAGGTTGAAATTCAAGCCGATATGAGTTATGAAGAAGAACCGATACGTATCCTAGCTCGTGAGGTGAAAGAGTTGCGAAACAAAAGGGTTCCGTTGGTTAAGGTGTTGTGGCTCAAACACGGGATCGAGGAAGCAACCTGGGAACCCGAGAGCTCGATGAAGGAACGATATCCAAACCTATTTACTGGTAAGATTTTCGAGGACGAAAATTTCTTAAGTGAGGGAGAGTTGTGACAGCCCAAAATTGACCCTAGCCGGGAAGTGGTTTCGGGACCGCTAAACCGAGTCACCGAAAGGTTTGAATGTGATGTTTATTGTCTAGAATATGTAATCATGAATGTGTAAAAATTTCAAGCTTCGATTTAGTCGATTGCATGTGAATTTAGTCAATAGGACTTATATGAGAAAATTTTAAAATGTGATAGGTCAATGCATGAGGACCTATTAGTGCATGTGGAAGAAAAAGGGGACTTGCATGTCAAATTCCCCCTCCCTAATATGTAGTGGCCGGCCATGCTATAGGTGGAAACATGTCTCCAACATGTTATGCTAGTGATGCATGTTAAGAATAATAAAATAATAAGCATGGTGATTAAATAATGAAAGAAGGGTGATGGAGAAAAAAAAAAGTACATGGTCTCACCCCCCCTTGTTGCCGTGAATTGAAGAAAGAAAACAAAAAAAAAAAAGGAGTTCATTCTTGAACATCCTTGGCCGAATAGAGGAAAGAAAGGAAGGGGAAAAAGGCTTGAGAAAAATCGGCTATGGTGGTGGTTAGACTAAGGTATGTTTGATGTTGTCTTTGAGATGCATGCATGTTTTAAATAGCCCATGTTTAAACTTTGAATCTTGTTGATAACATGAGCAATCGGTCATGAGAAAGTGCTCAAGGAAAAGGTTGTTGATGAAAGAAATTAATGTGTTAAGGGATTATATGAAACTTATTCATGTTTATATATGTTATATGCAACGAAAATGGTTGATGATTTTGGAGGTGATTAGCTTGAATCGGCCACGGTATATCCATAAACACGATCTATGCTTGTTATGTTACTCATGGTTAAAACAATTCGGCTAGGACATTCGGCCATGGATGGTTGTATTTCTTTGATGTTGTTTTTGATGCCTTAGGGCATTGAGAGTTGATTATAGATGAGGTGAGCTTCTTGATTTAAAAATTTGATGGATGTTAAGCTAATTGGGCAACCAAAGGTTCAATATTTTTGTTATGAGGTCATATGTGCATTCGGCCATGGTCTTTGCTTGAATATGAGAATTGTAATGTGATTTTCCTAAATTGTCTATGAATTTGGTTGTTGATTTCATGGTAATGGTATATTGAATCCATGAGAATTTAGTAAGGTTGCATTCGGCAACTTACTTGAAATTAAAAATCGATGTCTAAGCTTAGGTGATTTCGATGATGATATATGTGTGTATACATAAGTATATTTAGTTGATTCGGCTTTGGTAGTTGCATGAGATTATTAGCCGAATATACTAACATACATATACATGTGAGATTGGATTGTAAATATTTAGCAAGGTGGTTAAACTAGTTAAATTATTGATATAGCTCAAGGAGCTAAAGGAGGTGAATCGAGCAAAGGCAAAGAAAAGGTTATCGAGTAGCCGAGTTGGAACCGTCTTACCCAACACGAGGTAAGTCATTAAGCATGTAGTTGGTATTATTTCAATGGTCATAATGTTGTGTATTGATGCTGAATGGAATGAATAAATGTACATATATATATATGCATGTACGTATGTGATGATGAAATTGTTGAATGAAATAAATGAGGTGAGATGTAATGAGTTGTTGATCTCGGCACTAAATGTGCGGGATAACCATTTATGACCATGAGATTGGTGCTAAGTGCGCGGGATTAAATTGTACAGCACTAAGTGTGCGATTCTACTTTGTTGCACTAAGTGTGCGAAATGAATATGATGCACTAAGTGTGCGAATTGACCATGCGGCACTAAGTGTGCGGGTTTGACTATGTAGCACTAAGTGTGCGATTTGATTACGTGGCACTAAATGTGCGAGTTGATTATATAGCACTGAGTGTGCGGGCTCAATATACATTCGTGAATCATTATGGACACTATGTGTGCGACACTATTGAGCTGATCGCGGACAGCGGATCGGGTAAGTGTCTTGAGGACATGGCTAATATGTGCTATGCGTATACTTGGTGTTGAGCTCGGTAAGTTGAACCTATGTGACAACTATACTTGAAGTCACGTACATAAAAATTTATCGTAGGATGGGTGAAAGGCCGTTTTGTGGTTTGATTGTAACGAAAATAAATTGATTTATGAAAATGCTTCAATATCCTATTGATGAGTATATGAATTGTGAAGGCATGAATTGATATGAAATTGAATCGGTAGGTTGGTGGAACTATGGTATGGTTCGGTATGGATGGAGTAAATTGTCTCATTCCATTTTATTCCTCTTGTGATAATGTTATTGATGTATAGTAGAGCATTGCTTATGACTTACTGAGTTATAAACTCACCCGGTGTTTCCTTGTCACCCATTATAGGTTGCTTGGACTCATCAATTTTTGCGGGGTCGGGCCGTCAACGAAGTCATCACATCAGATAGCTAGTTTTGGTACTTTCTTCTTAGTGTGCTTAGAAGATCATTTTGGCATGTATAAGCTAGTACGTTGTGTTTGAATTATGGCATGTAAACTTTAAGCCATGCGAAAATGGCACGAATGTTCGATTGAGTTGGATCGAGGGTAGGCATGAAATGGACCTAGTTACTTTCGTAACAGATGCTGGCAGCAGCAGTGTCATGAGATTGAAAAATCACTAAAAATAGTAGGAGTGGAATTAATTGATGAATAAATTATGTAATCGAAGCTCGATGAGTCTGTTTTCATGAGGAAGTAACGAAAAGATCATATGGGCAGTATATTAAGAGATAATCAGATTTTAGTGGGACAGGGCCAGAACGGTTTCTGGATTCCCTGCTCCAACTTTGGAAATTCATTATAAATTAACCAGAGATAATTAGGGGTCGTACCATATATGTGCAGATTCCTCTCTGAGTCTAGTTTCCATAGAAACAAACGGCAACAGTATTGAAGCCCCGTGCAGGGAGATATCCCAGTCGTAATGGGCAAAGGTCAGTGTAGTCGACCCCTGCAACTTGGGGAACTTTGACTAATAAACTGTACTAATTGGCCCAACCAAAAATTCTAGAAAAAAAATACATAGATGGGCACATGAGTCTAGTTTCTGGGAAAAATTACGAAACTGATTTTCGAGTTACGAAACTCAAGATATGAATTTTAAAACGACTAGTACACAGATTGGGCAGTGTCTGGAAAATAAATTTTGTAAGAGGGTAAAGCCAGTTAACACCTCGTGTTCGACCCCGATGACGGTTTCGGGTTCGGGGTGTTACAAGTATCGGGGGTGCTAATCCTTCCTCGTGTGTAACCGACTCCCAAACTTATTTTCTGATTTTCGTAGACTAAAAATTATCATTTTAGTAAATCTTAACTTTTATTAAAATGATTAATTTAAAGGTGACCCGATCACACCTCATCAAAAATGATTGGTGGCAACTCCCGTTATTTAGTTTTCAAATCCAAGTCGATCCCCGTTTTTCAAAAAAATGGTTACAACAGCTTGGCGACTCCACTGGGGACACCAAATAAGAGAGTCAAGCCACAAGTTGATTAACTTTTGTCTTTTTGTCGAAAATTAAAAATTTTATTTTGATATACAATCCTTTCATTGCATTTCACCCGTTTTCTTGCGGTTTTCATCATTTTATTCCTATTTTCTTTAATCACTTCGAGTTTTTACGCATATATCCTCACACATTGCATTGCATGACCGCTGTGGTCACACCCCTTTAAGTGGGAGTGAGAAACTACTCCTTGTGAGGTTTTCACCTTCGTACAGGATAGTGGATCGCTTTCGGGATACATCCGTACCTATGTCTTCGTGAGATTTTTATCTCCGTGCAGCCATAAGGAAATGTATTCCCCTGAACTGAGCTTGGTCTGTATGAGCCTATAATGGGTGAAGATCGAGGAATCTGCCGGTTTAGGTACCCTTACTCTAGAACCAAACCCCATGTAGCGAGCCTTAAGAACCCACCCTAGATAGAGCCACTCCGAAATCCTAGGGGTTACTTGAGCAAGTGCCATATTTATTATTCTTTGTTTGCTTTGAATTGTGGATGAATTACTGACTAGCTTTGTTTTACTTTGATTGTATTTGCATGGCATTTTCATCATAAAAGGTGTTGATTCGCATTCAGTTCCTAAATAGATAGCTTATCATGGAAAAGGGGTTTTTTTGATAAAGTAGAAGACAACGCGGCTGTCCGGATATGGGCTGAGGCAACACAATAAGTGAAAGGTGACAGTCTTACCGAGGGGTATGTGTCAGAGTTATGGAATTTTACTCGGATCAGCGTAACTCAGAATAATCTCCAAGAGATGAAAGAAATATGGGGCCAGTGGGATGACGAGGTCAAACAGCTATTCTATTGTCATTACGGTGATTTACCTTATCTGCTCGATGTCAAGGTAGACAAGCACCTGTTTTGAGCCCTTACCTAATATTGGAATTCTACTTACAGTTGCTTCACTTTCGGGAAAGTAGATTTGGTACCTACTATAGAAGAATACACGACCTTGCTCCATTGCCCAAAGATTCAAGTAGACAGAATTTATGCCAGACCTGCTAACGTCCCAGTATTTTCAAAAAAGCTGATGAACATCACAGGGATGAGCAAACAGTGGGTGAAAACTCGGATCAAACAAAAAGGAGATGGTAAATGCATTCCTTGGAGGAACCTGAGGGAGCTAATCTTAGCGCACCCCAATGTGAAGAAAAGGGTAGATGTCTTCGCCCTGAGCATTTATGGACTGGTCATCTTCCCCAAAGCTTTGGGGCATGTAGACGAGGCTGTTTCTGACCTTTTTGATAGGCTTAGTAAAGGAACCACACCTGTACCCGCAATCTTAGCTGAAACTTTCAGATCATTGAATGCTTGTCGAAGAGCGGGTGAAGGGAGATTTATTGGATGTGCACAGCTCTTGCTAGATTGGTTCCACAGCCATTTTTGGAAAGTGGAAAATGTCTCGTATCGTATCTTCTCCGAAAATTACTCTCCACTGAAAGAGTTGGTAGCTACACCGAGGAGAGATGATGTTTCCGAAGAAAATTGGATGATGGTTCTCCAAAACTTACAAGAGGGAGACATTGAATGGAGAGCCCCGTGGATGGTTCCTGATGAAATATTATACCGATGCAGAGATTTTGATTGGGTTCCCTTGTTAGGAGTATGGGGAGCCGTCGGGTACGCACCTCTGCTTGCATTAAGACAGTACAGATCCAGATAATTTACACCACCAACATACGGGTTAGCCCAGTGCGAGTTCGTGTTCACAGGGAATAATTACAAAAAGAAAGTTCGCGAGATATCAAATGCCTGGAACCAGACTTGTAGAATGAAAAAATTTGCTGCCAATCCCATGACTACTCCTGAGTACGACCGATGGTGGAATCAGAGACTTAACGACAACATCCCTATATTAGATCAAGGGAATCCTCAATCGATAGAAGAGCACTTAAAAGTAATCCCCTCTGGGCTAGAAATCATCAGGCAAGATTTTGAGAGAAAGAGTCTGGAGCTAGAAAAAAGGATCGAGCAGTTGGAAGAAGAAAAGATGCAGTTAGGGTTAGATGTCGATGTCCAGAAACTAGAAGCTGAAAAACTCAGAAAAGGGAAAAACAAGGCTGAAGAGGACTTGGATAGTTTGAAAACGGACTATAAGAAGCTGCGCAGATCAATGAGAATTGCTGGGTTAGGAAGAACATCCGAATAGTGGCAACATGAAGTTAAAAAAGAACAAAGCAAAGCCAACCAGTGGGAAGAAAAATTTCTCGATGCTCAAGCTCGAGAAGGTGCTCTGAAAAGAAGTTTGGCAGAAAGCCAGAATGAGAAAGAGGGGTTAAAGACCCAGGTAATAGAGTTAGAGAGGTCATTGTATCAGTATCACTTGCGTAACTCTGCAATCGAGTTGAAAGCTAGTCAGAACAGAATCAAAGAATTAAAAGAGAATATAGAAGAACTCAAAACAGTGCTGCAAAATCGTCAACTTCAGATGGAACTTCTCGAGGTAAATAACAAGCGATGGAAGGAGCAACTTCATCAATCTCAAGACCAAGTCAGGAGCAGGGACTATGTCATGGGCGAAGCTTTGACTCAAGTGCGAGAAGTGGCTGACCACTTGCAAACATTAGCAGTACAAGCCGATGTGCTGAGTTTAAAATACGAGTCAGAATCGGACCGAGGCCGAAAGTTAGCTTGGCTTCTTAGGCAGGTCAAGGCCTTAAGTATCAGGGCCAAGCCTTATATTTAATCTATTTTATGTAAAGAAACTTGTTTTCTAGAAAGGTTACTCTAATGAAATCGAATTGGAATCAACGCTTTTTTGCATTCATTGCATTCATTGCATTCATGCATCGGCATTGCATCACACGCACTAAAACTCACAAAAAACCCTAAAAATCATGGCAGTTACCCTGGAACATCGTTACGGTACAAGAGGAAAAACAAGTGCAATGGATCAAAGGTTAGAGAGATTGGAACAAATGCAAAAAGAGATGCAGGATCAATTACAAACACGTATGCAAGAACAACTTGCCAAAATCCAGCAAGATATGAGGAACCATATGTTGGAGTCCCAGAAAAGCATTATGGACCAATTAACTCATCTATCGGCTGGCGGATTAGAAAAAGGGAAAAGCCCTTTGATCAATGCAGGAGAAGATAATGAAGATCCTACCTACCCTCCGGGTTTTGCCCCAGCAGACGTTCAGACACAACCTGACATGTACCCAAGAAGGCCATTGGTCACAATTAGGCCCCAAACATTTCAGGCTGGTGTTTCAGCACCGATGAATTATCAGGCCAGCTCGGGCTCTAATTCGGGGGACAACCCAACCAACCCTGTGGTCCTCAAACTTGATGAAGTAACAGAAGCAGAAAAGACAAGGGTAGAACTCCCGAGAGAGCTTGAAGAAAGGTGTAGATGGTTGGAAGAAAAATTTAAAGAAATGGAAAGCACTGACTATCGTGGTGGAATCGATGCTAAAGAATTAAGTTTAGTTCCGGACCTGCTACTCCCTCCCAAGTTCAAAACTCCAGAATTTGAGAAATACAACGGGACTAGCTGTCCCAAAGGTCACATCACTATGTTCTACAGACGAATGGCAGGCCATGTCAACAATGACCAACTATTAATTCACTGCTTCCAAGAAAGTCTGGTTGGGGCCGCTTCCAGATGGTACAACCAACTGAGTCGTGCCCAGATTAGTTCATGGAAAGATTTAGCACAAGCCTTCATGAAGTAGTACGGTCATGTGGCAGACATAGCCCCTGATAGAATCACTTTACAGAATATGGAGAAAAAGCATAATGAGAGCTTTAGGCAGTACGCCCAGTGATGGAGAGAAGTGGCCACACAGGTCCAACCCCCTCTGTTGGAAAAGGAAACCACTATGCTCTTCATCAATACCGTGAACATACCTTTTATTAACCACATGCTGGGTAGCGCAACTAAGAGTTTTTCGGACATAGTAATGTCTGGAGAAATGATAGAAAATGCCATAAGATGTGGGGAAATAGAGGTTGGGGAAAACGCTAAGAGGTCAACGCCGAGAAAGAAAGAGCATGAGGTGAATAATGTGAGCTCATATTCGAAATTGATCGCCGTAAGCCAACCAAGGTCGACAACTACTGGACAGCAGGGCCCACCCAGACCAGAGCCCAACAAAAAACAAAATAGGGAGAAACTTCAATTTACGCCCATTCCAATGACGTACAAGGAGTTATACCAGAGTTTATTTGATGCACATGTCGTGTCTCCCTTCTATCTGAAGCCAATGCAACCTCCATACCCCAAATGGTATGACGCAAATGCCCAATGCGAATACAATGCGGGAGCCACAGGACACTCGATAGAAAACTGCACCACTTTCAAGAAATTGGTTGAAAGACTCATCAACATGGGGATTGTGAAATTTGATGATGCATCCAATACAGAGAACCCATTACCTAACCATGGGGATAAGGGAATAAATGCGATAATCGAGAGTTCGGGGAAAGAAATTAAGATGAGTATTGCAGAAGTGAATACCCCGTTGGAGGAAGTTTGGAAGAAAATGGTGGAAAGAGGGTTGATAGCACAGAATTCAGGGGTCAGACCTCAAGAAGCGGAGAATTATTGCGAGTTCCATGATCAATGGGATCACAAGATTCAGAAATGCAGCGAATTCAGGGCTTTGTTACAAGGATTGATGGATAATAAGGAGCTGGAATTCTTCAAATATGTCGGGAGCCCAGAAGAAACAGATGTGTGTGCCTCCGAAGAAGGATCGATGAAGGGTGTTTACAAAGCTAAACACCCAGTGGTTATCATATCACGTCCAAAAATGAATGAAGCCGGGGCACAAGTTGCGCCAAAGGTCGTGATCCATAAGCCCGTTGCTTTCCCTTACAAGGATAGCAAAAGGGTACCGTGGAACTATAGCTGCAATGTGACATTCCCGGGAGAGGAGACCCCGATTAATGCATCAGAGGAAGTTCAAGACGAGGGTTTTTATACGCGCAGCAGAAGACGTTATACCCCAAGTACAAAAGTTGAACAGGCTAAAGAAAAATCATTAGCAATTGAGCAAAAGAAAGAGAAGTCGGCGAGGCCCGAACCGACTGTTAATGAATCAGTGACTGACAAAGAAGCCAAGGAATTCTTAAAATTTCTAAAGCACAGCGAATATAGTGTCATAAAATAGTTGCACAAACAGCCAGCGCGTATAACGGTACTGGCCTTACTTTTAAGCTCCGAAACCCATCGCAGTGCATTAATGAAGGTGCTGAATGAAACTTATGTTGCTAATGATATCTCTATAAACAAACTGGACCGCTTAGTCAACAATATAAGTGCCGACAACTTCATATTATTCAATGACAATGAGGTACCACCAGGGGGCCGAGGATTAACTAAAGCTTTGCACATCACGACTCATTGTAAAGGGTACACATTACCAGGGGTATTGATCGACAATGGGTCTGCACTGAATGTCCTACCCCTATCTACGCTGAATAGGTTGCCAGTGGATAGTTTCCATATGAAGACATGCCAAAGTGTAGTGAGAGCATTTGATGGCATGAAAAGGAAGGTAATGGGGAGAATTGAAGTACCCCTCTTAATTGGGCCGAGCACGTATGAGGTAGATTTCTTGGTCATGGACATTATGCCTTCGTATAATTGCCTATTGGGGAGACCATGGATACACTTGGCAGGGGCAATCCCTTCATCGCTGCACCAAAAGTTGAAATTAGTGACTGAAGGTCCGTTAGTAACGATCAATGCTGAAGAGGACATCAGCGCGATAATAACCAGTGACGCCCCATATCTGGAGGCAAATGATGAAGCAATCGAATGCTCTTTTCGATCTTTGGAGTTTGTGAACGCGACATTCATCACCGAAGGAAATAAGATTCCAATACCCAGGTTATCTGAGACTACAAGAATGGGACTACGGCTAACTATTGAAAAAGGGGCTCTACCCGGAAGAGGACTCGGGAGATACCTCCAGGGAAGGATTAATGTACCAATGATGAAGGACAAACAAGACCGTTTTGGGTTAGGGTTTAAGCCGGACATGAAACAAAGAAAGAAGGAACTTGAGAAGAAGCAAGAAAGAAGGAGAGCACGATTGAGCAGGGGAGAAATCGAATGGGAACCAATGATCTTCCCCCATATATCGAAGACTTTTGTGTCTAGAGGGGTCATTCACTTTGAGTGAAAGACGTCGGGAAAGGAAATCTTGGAAGGAATGATGTAGAGTTTGGACATCAATGCCACATATGAAGAACGAACTGGGGTAGAGAATTTGTCGGGCATTTGCCCCTATGAGCAGCGTTCTGAATAATTGGACTGTGGAAGAGATTTCTGTAGTCTTTAGAACTAACTCAAAGTAATGTCCAAAACACACTTATTGCTCTAGGCCTAGGAGTAAGAAGTGTCCTTTTGTGAAATAGGCTTATGTTCGAAATCGTTATTTCAATAAAATGCATCCTTTTGACTTATTCCATGCAAATATTCTTTTATTCTTTCATTCATGATCATACCATACATATCTTTGTTCTTATATTCTCTTGTTCTTTGTATCTTCCTTCACACCTACAACAGGTCTCCAGATATCAATGATGTCAGTGACGTTGCTACTCATTCAGAGTCTCCTTTTGAGCAGGATATGTGTCTAGAAGGATCTCAGGACTTTGAGGATGGTGGAGACTGTAACTTATCCCCTAATTTGTTAAGGATGGTAGAACACGAGGAGAAACATGTAACACCCCGAACCCGAGACCGAAACCAGAGTCGAACACGAGGTGTTAACAGACTTTAAACCCTTATAAAAAATATTTCCCAGACACTGCCAATCTGCCTACTAGTCGCTTTAAAAATCATATCTTGAGTTTCACAACTCGAAAATCAGTTTCGTGATTTTTCCCTGAAACTAGACTCATATGCCCATCTACATATTTTTTCTAGAATTTTTGGTCGGGCCAATTAGTACAATTTATTAGTCAAAATCTCCCATGTTACAGGGATTGACTACCCTGACCTTTGCGCATTACGACTTGGATATCTCCTTGTACAGGGCTCCAATACTGATGCCGTTTGTTTCTATAGAAACTAGACTCAGAGAGGAATCTATACATATATGGTATGACTCCTAATTATCTCTGGTTAATTTATAATGAATTTCCAAAGTCGGAACAGGGAATCCAGAAACCGTTCTGGCCCTGTCTCACGAGAACCTGAATATCTCTTAACATACTGCCCGTATGATTGTTTTGTTACTTTCCTATGAAAGTATATTCATCAAGGTTTGTTTAAATAATTTATTCACTATTTAATTTCATTTGTACTATTTTTAGTGATTTTCCAAATCTACATCACTGCTGCTGTCAGCATCTGCCTTTAAGGTAGACTTTACCTATTTCATGGTTTCCATGATTCAACTAGCCCTTTTTGCATAAATAGAACAATTTATGAAAGTGATTAACCATCCCCGTGGCCAATCCTTGTCAAGCATATCCACACCAAATGATTATAACATTATACTCAAACACATATAAGCCATTTTCGCATGGCTATCCAAAATTTATACAAGTCCAAAGGGTCCACGACCCACAACAAACGGGTAGTCCTATACATGCCATTTCGAAGTTCAACCAAAATTGTACCAAAAGGGGGGCTTTGATAGTGTGGGCGACTTTGACTTCAAGATCCCGAGTCCGATAGCTGGAGAACCAAATCTATAAAACAGAGGAGCAATGAAATGGAGTAAGCAATTTATGCTTAGTAAGTTTTGAGCAAGGAATTCCAGCACAACAAAAGTATAGCATTCATATAGCTAAACGGATAATTTCATATGCACAAATTTACGATATCGTACTTGCTTCACATTATCAACCCTTATGTACATACACAAAAGATCAACTCAGCCAAAGGCCGATAGCTCGTTTATCAACTGAGCGAATACTTATTTGTAAGGGCTCAACTAAATTCAAGCACATACGAAACATACCTCAATGTTGGGATGTTTCGAGAGTATTAACTGGAATTTTACAGCAAGTTCATTCATTCCCAAATCACGTACCTTCGGAATTTAACCAGATATAGCTCCTCGTTCAAATGCCTCCGGGACATAGCCCGGTTATAGTAATTCGCACAAATGCCTTCGGGACTTAACCCGGATTTAGTAACTCGCACAAATGCCTTCGGGCTTAGCCCGGAATTAGCATCTCGCACAAATGCCTTCGGATCTTAGTCCAGATATTGTCACTTAGCACAAGCCTTCGGGACTTAGCTCGGACATCATTCAAATAACCATGCACATTTAACAATAAATCATGGCCCATTCGTATTTCATTTTCGTTAGCAAAACTCAAACACAAGACATTTATCATTCTTGCAAATTCGGCTCAATAGCCACACAAAGAGCATGATTTTAATTTGCTTAAAACATGATCTAATCACATCATAATTTAAGCTCTCTTACTCAAGAACTTACCTCGGGTGTTGTCGAACGATTCCGATAGCTATTCGACCACTTTTTCCTTCCCTTTATCGGATTTAGTTCCCCTTTGCTCTTGAGCTTAATTAAACAAATAAATTGATTTAATCATTTGAGCATCGAAAAGAGGAACACGAGGCACTTAGCCCATATTTATACATTAGACATTAAAGTCACATATGTACGGAATCATGAATCAAACTCAACATTTTAGCTAATTTTTCCCCCTTGGCCGAATATGCATGTCCATTTTTGGGGCCGATTTCAACACTTAATACATTCTACAAGTATGGTCACTTGTATTGACTAAACACCCTTTTGTTTCAAGTTCAAAACTTGGCTAATACACACATATACACACTAGTAAAGCATCCTCTCCCTTTCCATCAATTTAACACATGCATTGCTCATTAACATGCAAAAGTTATATTCGGCCTTAGCACACAACTTGCTAGCCGATTCTTCTCCATTTAGCAACCAATGCACATATGTGCTCACTCAAAAATGCTAAAAAGGAGGTTCAAGAATCATCAAGCCACCATCACATGCATCATTAACAAGCTTCATATTTAGCATGCAATGGCATTAACACAAACTCCACCTAGGCCGAATCTTAACTCATCCTCATGCCTCATCACCACAACATCAAACATCAACCAAGAATGATGCATCCATGGCCGAGTGTCATTTCCATCACATAGCAAGATTTAGACCATGGGCTAGGTAGAACTCAAGCTAACAACTAAAACATGCATGCATCTCATGGAACATCATCAAACATACCTTAGCCTAGCTACATGCATGGCCGAACCTCTTCAACCTTTCTTCTTCCTTCCTCCTTAAAATTTTGGCCAAGGATGAACCAAAGGATGAGCATTTTTTTTTCTTTGTTTTTTCTTTCTAGTTTCGGCTAAATGAAGATGAGAAAGGATGAACAAAAATTTTCTCCTTTCTTTTCTTTAGCTCACGGCAATGGGGGGGAAAACAACTACACACATTTTTTTTTGTATTCATCATACTCCTTTTCATTATTTTATGCCCATGCCCCTTATTTTATTTTTTCCTACATACCTCACTAGGCCAACATGTTCCCAACATGTTTCCACCCATAGCATGGCCAACCACTAGCTCAAATTTTGGGTAATTGGACATGCAAACCCATCATTTTCACAACATGCATTAATAGACCATTTTAAATTAGCCTATCATATTTTCACCATGTCTCATATCAATCCTATTTAATAATTCTCATGCAATTGGCAAAATTGGAGAATGAAACTTCCACATACTCATGTACACACATAATAAGCTTAGAATATGGAAATCAATTATTTTTATGACTCGGTTTTGTGGTCCCAAAACCACTTCCCGACTAGGGTCAATTTGGCTGTCACAACTCTCCCCACTTAAGAATTTTGTCCCGAAATTTACCGGTAATAGGT